>NC_031780.1:10863589-11163589 GCF_001522545.3 Parus major | reverse complement strand
TTCTCCTTCTCTTCCATTCAGAGAAATGCTTGTTCAGAAGGGACAAGGCTGGCGCTGAGTGGTCAGTCTGCAGAGCCATGGTGGTCATGCATAATGTTTGCAGCAGATGATGCCCCACCACTCAGACAATGTGAGTGAGCAATACCTGTCCTGGATATTTTGGGGCAAGCTTGGACTAAATAGAGCTTACAAGTGTAAGACTGACCAAACAAAGCATACATACATTTTCAACAAACAGATTTTTTAGTAGGGAGTAGTGCATCTAGTTGCTCTTATTGTACGCTGTAATCTATTGCACATTCTAGCATGTTAAACCAAATTAAATTCATGAAACTGCATCTCTTCTGTATTAATCTCAAAAAGCCAATGATTTATCAAAGCTCTTTAATCTTTAGATGAACTGACACTTTTGCAGTCTGGAATAATGAATGCATTCACAAGGAAAAGAAGGTTAGTTAAATTAAGTATCCCTCAAAATTTTTTAAATTATCAAAAAAATCCAAACTGGTTCTATTTCCCAGCATCCATGCTGTCTGCTTTTCAAATACATAAATTACACATAGTCAACCCCAGCCAAACACATCACACCTGTTCTCCTGCCTAAAGAAGGAGCAGATCCATAGAGGTATCCTTTTATTATATTAATCTCCAGGGTCTGCTTGGAAAGCCCTTGAGGAGGGATGTTCTCATGGAAAATGCAGCAAAATATTCCAAATATAGAAGTAGCAATGGTGAAACTTCTGAGGTCCTCACCAGCCACATGATTTTTTCCACAGCATTAATGCTGCCCACAGAATTAACTCCATCAGGAGACTCAAAGGCTGTCATTGTTACTTGCTCATTGTCTTCTAATCAAAGACAATTTGATAAGTAAATTTATATTAAAAGAAAAAAGAAATCCAATAAAACCTAGTCCTCTGAACTCATGTAGAAATTTAATTCTAATTGGAATCAATGGGATTTATGGGCCTAAGTGTCTTTGGGACTTTAAATCTTAGTATATATTTTAATACAATGTAATAATCAATACTTTTCAAGGCAAAAAGACCAGCAATGCTCCAGATACCTTATAAAGTTAATGGTACTTTTTATCAGATGTCTCTGAAGACACTAAAAATAATTATTTGCTTTCTTAAAGATCATCAGAAAAAATATTAGAAGATAAATAATTTTCTTTTAATAAATACATGTGAATGAGTAAAGTGTCAATGACAGATTTATTTGTGTTTATCAGATATCAGATATCTCTAGGTAAATCTCTCTTGTTGGGAAATCCACAGATAAAGAGACATCCATTGACAGCATGGATTATTATGAAGTATTAGCCCTTGCATTGAGAAAACACATTGAAAATTTCATAAAACATCAATAATGCATGGTCCTAGGAGAAAAAATAAAGCAAAATTTATCTTTTTTCATGTTATTTTAAATAAAAATATATAGGGACAAAAACTTAAAAAATATATAAAATTATATTAGGCAGGACTATAAAGGTTTTATTTATGTAGATTTTACATATAATTTTTTATCTTTTATTATTTGGTATGCTTGTATGATCAAAAGTGTAAGATACTGGGATATTTCAGTATTTAATATAAATCAGGAATAATAGAAGAATAGTTAAACTAGATTTGCTAGTTTAGTAGGTGGCTTTCTGCAAACTGCATAATGTTCCTGTATTTCTTTAGTTAAAAGAATAACAAAATATATAATTGAGAAAATACTTTGTTTTTCTAAACACATCTTACCTTATTATTTACACTGAACTCTAGATAAAAGCTTAGTGGCTTGATTTTCAAGCGCTTGGTACAAGGAGACCACTTTCTGACAAATAAGGGAGTTTTACTACAGAGCTCAGTTTTTTTGAAAATCAGACCTTTACCCACTGAAAAGTTTGAGTATTAATTATGTTGGATTTTCCACCAAGACGTTTCAGTTTGTGTACCAGACCCAGCATTATTTTGAAAGCTGTGAGTTGGCAAATTTCTTTTATACATATCCACACAAACAACAATTTACCTTTGGAAATAGACACTAATTAATCAGAAATTACATCCATCCATTAGTATATCTAAATGAAAAGAAATAAAGCAGAAAGAGCATTGTTTAGGGAAACCTTTAGCACTTAACGTGGGCTTTTGCCTGCCCCAGCTGGCAGAAGGAGTCTAGGTTGGGCATGTTCACAAATATCAGCTTTCAAAAGGAATCTGTTTTGTAACATTAATTTGAAGAAAAGTTCTACCACAAAATAAAAAATATCAGTGTGGGTTTCTACTTTGAAAAACCTTTGGAGAGAGATTGTACTAAGCAAAAGCAACTACCACACCAAGCAGTTGACTTATAATAAAGGAAATTGCCTGCAGAATAGCCCAGATATGCAGCATGCAAGTAGCTATATAATAGTCACAAGTTTGTAAATAATGGATTGGTTAGACTACCTTAAACCAGATTTGGTGAAAGAAAACCAGTAGTCTTTGAACTTCACTTAAATATATCCACCTAACATGAATAATTCACCCAATTTGCTTCTGTTGTCAGATGATGAAAAGTAAATGGTAGACACCAACATGAGGGGAGTTCTTTTACAGTGTCCATTTCCAAAGGAACCAAATGAAAATTCTGCCTTCCATTACAAATGAAAAGGCAGGATTCAGACGTCAAAGTATCAAGCTTTTTCTAGAAAAAGGACAGAAGAAAGCCATAATTTTTATGCTAACAAAGGTAGAAATAATGCCTTTTTTCTCCAATCTTTAGATAAAGATATGGCCATTGTTGGTCTATTCTGGACTTAACCTAAATTTTGAGAGCTAGACCAGCTCCATACTGATAAATAACCACTGCTCTTATCCCAAAAACCCTCACTACAGTTTCCTCTTTGCATAGCTCTTGGTGTGAGATAGATGTGGAAGGAAAGAGCATTACCATACTTCTTCCCACAGTAGCCCTTGACTAACTTTTCTTTGCAAAGCTATTCAGTATTTCTGTTACCTAGCTTTTCTTCCATGCTGAAAGAGTCATGGTTACAATAGGGAGCATTATTTTTACACAGCTTGTCTGATTTTATCTTTTATTAGTTTGCAAAGAATAAAACAGGATGCTGGGAAGGAAAAGCTGTTCTTCAAATACCTGCCCTGTCACACTTCATGTGCTTATTCCTGCAGTGTGCCTCGTGCTCAGTTTTGAGCTGAGCAGCGTTGGGGCAAGTGTGATCATAAATTTACTGTGGCATTACAAATGCCTTTTTTCATGATTGCTAGTCTTTAGCAATTATCTTTGCTAATCAATATTGTGGAGTGTTTGGATGTTTAATCTCAATTGTTTTCAATTTTCTTTAGAACACTAACAAAGATACCACTTTTAATGTTCTGAAAGTATTTGAAGGTCTGGAAAATAGAAAGCAGTTTTAATAAATATTAATCTTCCATTTCTACAAGTGATTACATTTAGAAATGTATAATCTAATGAACAGTCACACCCTATATGTACAGAGTCAGAAGAAACCACAAGACTAAATAAAACCTTGTAAAGTTTATTTTTAAATATAATTATGCAAAACTGCAATGTGAAGCAATTTATGCCATGGCCAATAGTGGGGGCTAATACTAAGAAGAATTTATTTTTAAATAAAGGAAAAGAGCATGCACCAGCTATTCAAGCAGAAGTAATAAAAAGCTTTATTTTAAAGGATGCATAGAAATAACCATTCTGAGATTTCCCTTAAAAGGGATCTTTCTTTCTTTTCTTTGGTTACAGCTGGGATAGAGTGAAGCAGCCTTCATGTAGCACCTATTGGCACCTTACAGGTGGTGTAGTCACAGCATTCTTTGATGTTTGGAGAAAGTTACTCTGTATTCCCCAGATTTCAGCCTGGCCAAGCCCACCCAGCTCAGCCAACTTGCAGCAACTCACTGGCATCAGTCTCAACACAGACTGAATAAGCTCATTGCACACTGAGTAGTTACTTATGTAGAGACACATCAAAACAGGTTTTCCGTAGCAATTTCAGTTTCAAATTCTTGTACTTGAAGGAATAAATCAAAACCAGAAATCACTTTGACTTATGCTTTGGATACTGCTCAGGGATACAGCAGCTCTGTTGCTAGACTTTTTAGTGATCTTAGCAGCTTAAACAATCCACCTGGCACCTCATTCTCCACATGTAAAGGAAAAGATGTGTGATTTCCTTTTCTTTCTGACTTGCCTGTTTATTTCAGAGCAGTGAAAAAGGTACATCAAAACCATAGACTTCAGGGAACTTTATTCTGTCAGACATATAAGAAACACTACTCCTAATCAAAATATCCATAGACACTGTGATATTTCAGTATATTAGAAAGGCTTCTCCATTCTGTTGTGATTTAAAAAAGGAGAAGACAACACCCATAAAATTCTAATTAGAGAATTACTGATTCTAGGAGAGAGGAGTCTGAAGACTCCTTTATCAAAAGGGATTTATTTAAAAAAACTCAAAACAACTCTAGCATGTAAATCAAACCAGCCTGTCCTCCACTTCCAAATAATTATCATTTATTTTTGCAGCCTACTAGCAAGTGCCACCTTGCCTTATTTACACTGCATACTGACTCAGAAAACCGTACCAAAAACTTCGTACTTCAATTCCAGCCAACAGTAATGGAAAGTGTAACCTAAATTGCCTTACAAATGCTTCTTGCATCCATAAGTGAATTAAACTAAACTTCTGGGAAACCTGTCTGCTCTATGGTACTGTGCAAAGGAAGAAGCAGATCTGAGGCAGGAGCAGTGATGGGGGATATTCCATTTGCATAAGGAAGATAGCTCCTTTGTAAACATTGATACAGAATGGCAAGTCTGGCAATGACTTTTTCCCCCTAAACTCACTCCCCTCTGACTTACACATCCTTGTAATATATACTGCTGTTTTGACTTGAGCTGTGCACCCAAATAGACTATTTGTGGAGCATTTGTGATGCACAGATCTATTATGCACAGCTATCAGAGGTCAAACACAGAGCAATTCTATACCTCTGATGTCAGCCTGAACAGAAGCATTGTTCTTGGCAGTGACAGGAAAAAGGCACCACATCCAAATTACTGAAAGCCTTCTCATGGCAGAAGAAAAAGCTGTCAGTTTAACAGCTGAACACAGAAGGTTCAACCAGTATATATCCTTCTCATTCAAGTAACATGAAACCCTGAAAAAAAAAAAAAAGAAAGAAAAGAAAAAAAAAGCTGGAACAGTGTCAGATTTTTTAAGTTGGAAAAGCTCTTGTCAATGCTGAACAAAGAAAACCAGCCATTTGTGTTGCCAAGACAGTGCTACTGAATTACAAAATAAAAGAGAAAGAAGGAGCCTCGTTATAAATATATAATGTGCATGTCTGTACCAAAAGAGAAGATATTCTAAATTTACTATAGTTTCATATTTACACTGCAAAGTAGGCTGCAAACTGTGTCAATATCTGTTAACATGCACACTCACACATAGGTATATGCTGATCTATAGCAAATCTATAAAATTTGTCCCCTATGTATATTTCCCTCTTCCGTATTTCATTACTCAAAATAAAAACAGTTCTCTAATTACAACACTCATATCTTATTCATGCTCCCAGTATGTTCCTTGAACAGCATCCCCAAACTGCACAGGCTGTACTTAAAGAGCAGGGAGACATCTCCCTCTGCCTGGGGTGAATGACCCCTTCACGCATCTTTGACAAAACAGACCTTAGCATGTCAACAGCTATCTAATAATGATACAAGAAAAGAATCCTCTGACTCTGGGCTACATGAAATAAAGGTGTAGGCTGTGTCACGCCCTGAGGCTACAATCCGCTCCCATTCCCCTAGAACAAAGTGCTGCTCGGTGTAAGGGAAAGCTGTTTGGAACTACAGCAGTGATTACCAAATCTTCACTTTTCCCCCCCTCTTAGTTTTAAAACATACACTGGGTGAACAGCAAGCATTTGTAAGAGTATGTAATCCAGCTTACCGGCTATATTTCATTTTCTAATGCATAAGTAAGAGAGATTTAAAATTCCAGTAAATAGTTCTAACCAGCTACATCAAACAAGTGAAGCATTAGATGGGGAATGTGCACACATCTGTCATCTGATCTGCCACATGGTCCTTGAAGAAATATCAGTCCTGTAGGTGCTTTACTGGTTTTGTTTTCCACTACCACTGGATTAGCAGTTTAAAAAGTGACTCTAATTTTTAGCAGAAGAACCTTGACAAGTAATATGAGGAGACAGTTGTACATAGTCACGAGATGAATTCAGACTATTAAAATGTTACTCTCTGCCAACATTAAAGAAAGAATTGAGTTTAATTTCATTCCTGTGGGTTGCTCTTGCTTTTTTGTCAATAGAAAGCAAAAATAGATTATTTTAGCTGATTAGAAGTTCCCATGCTCTTCTTATTTATCTCACACTTGAAATCACAACACTCCGTTTGTGACAACATAATTGTCTCCATAGAAACTAGTTCTCACAAAATGGAGCATTTGCACAATATTTGGACCCTGTTTACTGAAAACCTGGTAAACACGTGTACTGCACAAACTGTCACCACTGGCAGATTTCATGGAAACCCACAAACCAGTTTAGTAGGGATTTATTAAAACAATACTGTTTTCTACCTCTAACCAGCCAAGAAATAAATAAATCATTACATGAGGACTGAGTAAACTTCTCAGCTGTTCAGAATCAGGATACATGGCTCAGTGTTCTTTTATGCTCAGGTGTAGCTCTGCCCAGTCTAAACTGTGTATTAGGTGTCTGATTACCAGGATTTGCTGACACATGACACTGACTCTCAAACCAAAGAAAACACTGTGAATACTTTTTACAGTACAATAGTGTAACCAAATTTTCTGAGGTTAAATTCCTATTACCTTTATTTTCCATCTGCTTCTAATTTTAGAACTTTAATCATCATTGAGGATTACTTTAGGCGCAGCTTTGACATCAAACTCAATTCCCAAAACCTCCTCAAATACACCATTTCTATAAAAGCTTTTAGGAAATAATGGAATTTTGAAATTCTCTTTATTTAACTGCAATAAATGTTTAAGTGAGTCTGAATTCCTTTGGGATATCAATACCTGGTATTGCTTTTGGACATAACAACAAGTGGGATATATCTCGCCCAATTTCATTCTTCATACTCTCTGTGCAGCAATCAGTAGGTACTGGCAGGTAACAATCTGCATGCTCAAAACAAGTATCTAAGAGTAAGGTGGTGTTTGGAAATGAAGTCAGTGACAAAATTTTAATTAGCCTCCAAACTAGAGCACATCCTCCTGCACCTCTGACCTGTGCAGTCACCATGACCATCCAGCTGTGCACCACATTCCAGGGAGGAAGAGGGGAGAGCATTGCTCATCAGCATTTCCAGTGATTTAGAAAGGTGATTAAGGGACAAATCTAGTGATACTCTTACCAAACATCTGATTTAAATTTTTCATTTTGTCTAGCAGATAACGTTTTGCTAAACCTCTCAATAGAATACGTGTCTTGTGGCTTCTGGGGCAGGGAGAGATTTTCTTGTTTGGTTGGTTGGTTTGGGTTTTGTTATTTTTTTTTTGTTTGGTTTTTTTTTTTTGGTCAGGCTATGCAAAAAAAAAAGGAAGACAGAATTATTGAATATCTAATGATCAGTACAGCCTGCATACCTCAGGACCAGCCATTTATATGTAGGATCCTACCATTTTAGGGTGTCTTGCCAGAAAAGAAACAGATGGTGCCAATAAAAAGCAAAAATGAACTTCATTCTTCCATAACAAGGCAATAAACCCCAGCATAATATTATTATTTTCCATAAGTCAGGTCTTAACACATCGGGGGCAAAAGATGAAAAAACTGAAAAAAGAAATCATGTGCTTTTGTACCAAGGCTTTGATGTCATCACTGTTGGTTTTTGGAAAAGAGCTCACAAAACTCTAAAAATCCTTTTCAGCCTTTAGGTTGCTCTGCTTAAGGATTTACAAAGGATGTCAGTGTAGTGTTACAGACCAGATGACAATTCTCTTTGCTGCCAGGTGCTGGATGTGGACTGGAGGGATAAATAAGATGCATGGAGATGAAGTTTGTAGTAATCTCTTTTCCCATATACTGACAGAATACATTTCACTATGCACCGACTGTGGGTTTTTAATTTCTCTCCCATCTCTAGGATCCCTTGGGTATGTGAATGTTTTTCTTTCTCTCTCTTGTTTCCCCATTCTGGCTTGCAAGTTTATCCCACACACCTGCAAGAACAGGATCTTTCAGTCACAAAGAGCTGCCAGAGCTCTCATGACAAGGAGGAAACATAATTTGGAGCATCTTTTTCAGCTTCATTAATAACAAAACACCTGTGAGCTAGGGAGTTTAAGAGATTGTGTCTTCATCATTTATGAATTTTCCTCCCTGCTGTGGCACTTAGCTCTTTGCCAGCTCAACCTGGCACAGTTCCTCAGCATCCAAAATTAAAAAAGGAAAAAAGTGCATTTTGTCTCCAGTGAAAGCAGTATGGATGGTGAAGGTGGGGAGAAAACACCACCAGGAGCTGAAAGCCTACCCTTGCTAGAGTTGGTAAGAGTGACAAACCTTGACACTGCTGCCAATTTATTCTCAGTTTGACACTTTCCTTTTGTTGTAAGAAAAATAATGGACAAGGGGAAATATAATCCTAATGACTCAAGTATGACATTATAGCTGCTCCTGTCCTCTGCAGTCCCATTGCAAACTTACCATAGTACATGGAATATTAAATTTTATTGATGAATAAAATAGCTGTGGCAAAAGTAGAGAACAGCTTCTAAGCCTATCTTTCTGTAATCAGTTTCTAAAGGCAAGAACTGCCATTAACACATTCTTGCCATGAAAGGTTAAACCCTATCACAAAGATTTATTTTTTAAGTCATTGTCTTTACTGGAAAGCTTCGATGAACACTCTCACAAAATGTTCCATTTTGAAGCACTACCAAAGGAAGGGCATTTGATTTGCAACCAGACTAACAGCAGCTATACAACACGTTGTGGTTAATTTGACCTCTGAGGACACTGGAGCACTTTGCAAACTATCCCAGACTCCCAGGCACTGAAATCGCCTTTTGATATCATCTGAGTTATTGCTGTCCCCCATGAGCCTTTTGAAATTCTCTCAATACAAGTGTTAGGACCCAGGAGTCCTTTGGTAGACAGTATAAATGCAAGCCAGAGATCATTGTATAAATCAATTATTACATCTCACAGTGTTGTTCAATAGGATTAAATAACCTGAAGGTTTGATAGATATTCCTATCTAACTGTAGCAGACACACAGCGACCAGCATCAAAGAATTTACCTGACGTTTACCTGAATTTGCCTGATTAACATCAAATCGTGGATGAGAAGCAACATCTTCAAATGCCAGAGAGACACTAAGGCACAAAAGTGAATGACCAGACCTGTCTTTTGTACCTTTTAAAGAAGGAACTACAACTACTGAAATCGCTTTTGCTTTTACTTTGGAGAGGATACAGAGATGCACCATCTTAGTGCTGATGTTTAGTATGTTCTGCCCTCTGGTCTTTTGTAGTATTGTGAGTAAAAATCTCAGATTCTTACAATCTGAGAGATATTTTATATTTTAGGATACACAGATTTTGCATGGAATTTCTGTTTTATGTACTCACTGCAGAAGAAATTTAGTAAAAATAACAGTCTGAAATGTAAAGTCTGGTCAAGACCTGATGTACCACAGGTTTCCTTCAGCTCTGCTAATGGACATCCATGTGAGTAACTGTGTCTTTTCTTTTTCTTTAGCAAGGCATTTCTGGCTGCCCTTCAGTTGTGCCACTCTGTGATATAGCCACACATTCTGCAAGCAGAAAATATCCTGCTGCTTCATCATATAAACAATGCCTTGAACCTGCCCCATCAGGGCTGCCATCCCAGCTCCTCAACAGACCCAGCAATGGGTGTAGCCCTAACATGAGCAAGTGTCTCCCTGGAATATGCCTGATTTATAAGTTCAAATTCAGACACAAAGAAATGCAGCTGAGACCTTTGTTCTTTTCTCATGTGGCAAGTACTGGAAACCCCACTTAAGGTGGGGATAGAAGGTTAAGATACATAATGTGGGTTTCCTCAACATTCAGTGCTTACAAGACCAGGATTCAATAACCCCCACCACAGATTAGTTGGTAATTTTGGAATGCATATATTAAAATCTCACAACAGAAAAAAAAAACCCCAATAATTTTAGAAATATGCCATTTAAAAATTCACTCAGTTCTTCTGGTTTTGAACATTCCCAAGTTCAATTTTACAGCATAACTAAGTTATGTACAAAAAAACTGAACTGCTTTAAATGGTAGGACATTCCATTACTGTACTGGTTGAAAAGTAAAATTCAGAGAGCTTAGTGTTTCATTCTGAGTCACTGCTTTAGTCTAGTTTGTAAAGAAAACTGGACAGTTTCTTAATTATGTATTCTTTTGTAAAAAAATTTTTAAAAATCTCTGTAGGATGGAAAATACAGCATCCTGGCTCAAATGTTAATATAAAGACATAATATTGAAAAAAAAAAATGAAAAAAAAAGGAGATATACACAGTGAAAAGAGGATATAAGAAAACAACTGAGTGAAAAAAAAAAGGAATGTGAAGGAATTTTCTGCTTATTGTTATGTCTCTATTCTCTCATTCGAATTACCATATACTTTAGCAAATAATAAGACAAAATAAGCAGATGAGATCCACAAGAGCAATAAGCCTCACTCACAGATTAAAAGCAGGTGGCAGAGTGAGAGAATAATGTGAATGGGGTAGGACTTGTGCTCTGAAGGAGAAAGATGACGTGGACACAGCTCTCACAGCCTGGGCTCCCAGCACCTCTGGGGAGTGGGGCAGCCCCCACTGCCAGACTCCCACAGAGAGCCCCAGCTCGCAGGGCAGCACTGGCCAGGGCTTCTTTCTCACTCAAGTAACATGAAACCACAGAAAGAAAGCTAGAACTCTCAGATTCAGTGTAAAGTTACAAAAGCTTTTGTCAGTGCCAAACAAAGAGCACAACTGAGGCGGTGCCATTGAATTAATAAATAAAAGATAGAGTTTCAATTTGTATTTATAGTCTAAGTATACAGTCTGCTACCTATGTAATGCATATATCTCTCCTTACCTTCTAATATTTACTTATAACTAACATATTTAATGCATAAGTAAGCACTGTATAGAAAATATAAGTTCTATGAATACAATATGGATCACCCACTGAGTACAAATAATCACTCTGCTGAGAAGAGTGTCTTTACATTACAATCTCCTATGCTATCTTTTCTGCACTCCCAGCATATGAAGGTCTTCCTAAACCAGGATCAGCCCTGACAGCCCTGCAGCAGGGTGACACCAGGGGCCTGTGCTCAGGCAACTCAATGGTACTGTTAACATTTAGAACCACAATCAACAACACGTATCAAGTAATTTGCATGTAATGGTGTTAGGTGGCTTCTAAATTTAAAAAACTGAGCATATTGCCCACTCAAAGGGGATATTCCTTGTTATTTTGATGTTAGATGTGATTTACAAGGCCAACAAGTTAACAGCACAACCAATAGCTAACAAATCTCTACCATATGGATGTGGCTGTACAAATGACAAACAGGCTTTGACTCACCTGCAGTTTATTTTCTAGTACACATGAATGCCTGCACTTAGGCTTTATTCGGACTCTTTTCCAGTACTGTCAACAGTTTAAAAATTGAGAGCCATTTCAGTCAAGAGTTTCACAGACCAGCACTGTAAATAGTCTTGGGAAACATGACACACAACTCTTTAACAAGCATTTGTCATTAACTTATATAAGCCTATGGCTGGAAAAGAGGGGGAAGGAAAGGAATAAGAAAAAAGAAATCCAAATCCTACCTTACTAATTAACCAAAATGGTGATTAAAACACAGGGATACAAAACACCCTGACAGCAAGGAATTGGTTGGGCCACTGGTAAGCTTGAAGCTTGACCAAACTATTGTCTTGAATAACTCAAAGGGTTGAGTTATTCAACCTATATTGAGTTATGTTTTTTTACAGAAAAAAATCCATCAGATATCTCTCTTCTGTTGTTTATATTATTGACCTGATCACTTGGCAGGGTAGGTGAACAATGTTAAGTCAAATTCCCAAATGGTTTAATTCAGCACAGCTTAATTCAGCTTTAATTTAGCACAGTTTCATTGACTGCAGTCCAGCTGGGCTGATTTATTCCAGCTAAAGGGTTGGCCCCACTCTAGTGTAACTGGTGAAAACTATTATCCACTGAAAGCATGATCATAAAGAAAAAGGTATTGAGAGGCATAGTATGAAATACAGGGTGTTGATATACTGAATGCTAACAATGTTTATCGCAAAGACAGCTCAGTCTTTCACTGCTGTGATTATAGTTGCCTTTTGTTATAACAGAGCAAAAGAAGGACATCTTTATTGCTTGGAAGTCCATGTGCTCCTCCTATTTATCTTGCACTTGAAATCTTTACCCTTAGTTTGTGACAACATAATTATCTCCATGGAAACCAGCTAAACTGTCATGAAATAGAACACTTACGTAAGCCCTGGACCCTGCTTCTTTCCCAGCCAGCACAAGCACTGTACAGAGTGACCTGGGCACATCTACCCAGGCCCACTCTCCCCCTTGCAGGAATGCCAGAGCACGCTGCTTTTCCTGCCCAGCCAAATTATACCATTTACTATGTTAAGGCTTCATAAATAGCTTTCCTAAAAGGCTTCATTAATTGTTCAATGCAATGAAGAATTTCTCTGGTTTGACATTCAGATATCTGTATAGATAACCTAAGTTAGGCTTACAGTGATTTATAGAATGGTACAACGCATGGAAGATGTCATGGAAAACATCAGTGGTTTACAAAACTGAATTTCCAGTTTCACAGTCTGAAAACACAAGTCTAGCAAGGCAAATATTTCCTAACATGAGTTAGAATGTTCATATCATGGAAGCTTAGCAACAAAGAGAAGATTAAGTATGGGAGTTCTATTAAAGTATTTTTTCCCTTAGTGCTTTTGAAAATCCCACTGCACACTATTAGTTGCAACTATGCTGGGCCAATCCTATTAGCTCTCTCCATTAAGTGTTCACAACTTCCCCTGGAAGATGTATTCTTCCATTTCAGTAGATATTTTATAAATTAATTGCAGGCTTTTCACAGTTAAGTTGCATTCATTTTATTTTTAAATTCAGCATGCACTGATGCTTTGGATAACACTACAGAGAGACCCTCAAATACTTCACCATGTTTAATAAATAAATGTGTGTATACACACAGAGACGTTTCTGGGGATAGAAGAGAGGAATAGGAATTGTGTGGTAACATAGCATGCATTTGTAGCATATTGCAGACATCTAAAGGCCAAATTATTTTTAGCCTGCTTTCCTAAAGAAATGACTCTTTTGTGCTTGTGCCTCTGCCTGTTCCTTTGATTCTGCTGGCCAGTTACCCTCAACAGACAGGCAATATTATCAGAGAGATTGTTGCTAAAGATTTCACAAAAGCCAGAGCCAAATTCTGTCCCTGTTAAGGAGATGCTCAGAGGATTTTGTCCCTGTACATTCTCACAGCATCACTTCTGGCTGCTCATGCTGAGGACAGGCTCACTCTGGACTGGCAGGGATATGTGCTGTCTTTGTCCTCTCTACACAAAAGCTTATGAGTTATTGGGCAGCAATTACAAACACTAAGTTAAACAACTTCATCAGAAAACAGGGTTTAAACACAGAAAAGACTCTGAGGTACTGCCATGGAGAAGACATGATGAGGAGAAATGAAGTTGATGACATGACAGAACACGTGGAGAAATTGGACAGAAATCAGCAAGACTTTATTAGGGAAGGCTCATATGGGAGCTGTTCCTGGAAAAACAAGCACTCTCTTATTGTAAAGCAATTAACTGGAATTCACTGTCAAAGGTATTGCAATTTTGCAAATTATTTCAAGAGAACAGTCATCTAAATTTACTAATGCTTTCCGTTTCAGGTGAATACATAAGGCTTTCCTCCCCCAAGCTACTCATTTCTAAAGCTGTCCTGTGCTCCAACAACAGCAATTTCATCCCACGTTGTATTTAGTAAATTGCACTGAAGCGCATGAAGCCTTCCCATAATTTCTGTAAACATGGCTGTATATCTAAAGGCAACTCTTACATATGGGTCATTATCTATTCCAGTGCTTGATATCTCCTATTCATGACCATGACATCTCAGTAAAAATGAAGTTGTTCTGCATTTAGATGCAAAGATATTCTAAACTATATAAAATACAAGTATTTCCATAAACATAATTTTCTACACCTATAGTAGATTGTATCATTCATATAATACCTTTAAACCAAACAAAATACACATCTGGAGATTTAAAGAGCTCTACAAGCACTAGATATTTTGCTTGAATGCATCATAACCTGTGTATCTATTTTATCTTCTCCTGGGCAGTGGTAAGGAATGAATCTGAAATCATTAGGCTGTTTTGTCACCCTTCTGAGGTTTAGTGTAAACTGAGTCAGGAAAACAAGGGGCCAGACACAACAAATTTCATGAAACTGGGGATGGTGAGTAACACAGCTTACACATATGGTGTGGCACCTGGTGCTCATTACATACAAATCAAACAAGCTCATCATTCTTGTAAAGCATTTCTCCAATATGAGCCTGTTAAAATCCCTTCTCTTATATTTCTCTCTAATTTTTAGACATCGTGGTCAAAAGGTGACAACCACTAACAGGAACATTCCAGTTTGCCACCAGGGAATAGGCTGCAGCTGAGTTCCCTATTTCTAAAGACTTTCATTTTGTGGTTCTGTAAGATTAGGGCACATGACCCACCCACAACAGCTGAGAGCACTTAGCAGCATCCCCTCCCTCATTCCATCCTATGGGATGTATTTCAGAAGCTCTTGACTAAACTGAAAAAACCCATAGAACTCAAAAAATATCTGACAAGAATAGCAGAAAGCCTGCAAAAATCACAAAAAATAGAATTGTTAACAGCTCATATTTGAACCAACACCATAGAAGGCTTACTGCAAGTGTGGGGAAACCTCAGTGGTTACCCCAGTTAAATATACCAAATCAAATGCAGAATATTCCCCACTGATCTTTAATAAAATGTGGCCCCAGAGAGGACATGAGCACTACTACTAAAGGACTTCTGGGCTTCTCCAAGTTATCTCCCATAAAGCTTCCCATAGCCTCTTCCTTAGGTTTGCAGGAGGCAGAACACATTTAATGACCTAATAATTAACAAAGAAAGGCTTTAATTATATGATAATTTAATGGCTGGGTTAGAGAGGGCTTGTGTTATGAAATGAGATGTCTTACAGGAGCATTCTGGCGAAGTGCAAATCCAAAATAGATCCATTTTAATTTGAATGTGCTTTTTGGTCTAGAATACCCACTGAACCCTGCCAAATGACCAGCTGATGCTGTGGCAGCCTTGTGATTGTACCAAATAGTACAAGGAAAAGGGGCTATCCTGCTTCTCTGAGCAGCTGTGTGAGCCCAGTAGCTCTGTAGTACAGCATATCAATTACCCAGTAATTACCCCCTCAGATTCCTGTTAAAAAAAAACAAAACTAAACAAAAACAAACAAAACACAAACTCAAACTTTGCATATAGGTTCTATATAGAAAAGGTGATGCTGGAGGGAGAGAACGGAATTTTCACATGGGTTCTTTCTTTCTTTCTAAAGGTCAGAGTCTGTAAATTTTAATTTGTATAAGAGATTGGATTCACTAAGGCTTCTGAAACAGGTTTTTATTTTTCTGAAAATAAAAGTTGTGGAGTCAGGCAGAAAACAGTAAAATAACAGTATTCAGAATAACAACAACATGAGATGATACATAAGAAGCCATTATCTAGCATTTTAATTAAAAACCTCATCATAGTGCTATTTTGCAATATTTTTCAAAACCTACTTCTTTTACTCAAAGAAGAAATGCAACATTTTTCACCATAGAAACATCTCATTACATTTAACTATGACGTGAGGGAGAGCAGTTATACATGAGTAATACATCATTCAAAAACAGAAAAATAAAACTATTGGTAGCAATTAGCTTTATAAAAAGATCTTGTAAGTAAGTGAAAATACATTTAACCTCTGTTAACTTTTTCTCCCTTCAGCTTAGAGAAGGAGTTTCTCTGTCATTGCAACACTAAAGTATCATCTAGCATAGGAGGAACAAAAGACCAAAGCACTATTCAAAGATGATAACATGAAAGACTTTGAGAACCTTTCATGCCTTCAGTCACATAGTTCTGAATCCTCCCCTTCTCCATTATTTCTGTATATTACTATATAAAAACATGTATCTATCCAATGGTAGATCTCATCTGGAGGTCAGAATTTAAAATAATACTTATGCAAATCTATAGATTGTTAATGTGCTTTCTCAAATTCAAGCTATTTTTCCTTCTAGTTTTCATAGCAGTTATACCAAACAGGTGAAGGAATCTGTCATAAACCAATCTATCCTTAGAGTCAGAGAATTTAGGCCCAATTGTAAAGTTTCTATAAAATAATACTTCTTTTCATGTCTTTAGCACTCTTCTCTGAGGACCTCAAAGTATTTAAGAAATTATAATTAACAAATTCCTAATGAGATTCATATTTTTTGTACCAATAGAGAAGGAGAAACAGACTTTTTTGCAACATCTTTTTAAGTCTTAAAATAAGCCTGTGGCAGAGTTAAGAACAGAACCTATTATCGCAGATATCCAATTGCTTTGAACACGAAAGAATTAGTTCAGAATGTGTCTTGCTCTTGTTTAGAGCTGTTTTCTATGCTACTAATTTTGTAGACAAAATGCATCAGAGTACTGAAGTCTTTCTGTGGTTTTTGTACAGCCATAGGTACATGAAGTATTTATTCACATGTTGACATGAATTGTTTCTATGTAGCCTATGAGAATTCTTTCTTACTCTGTTTTCTTTCCACTACGTCTTCAATTTTTCCACCTCTCATCAATCCTCCAGAAGTACAGCACATGCATTTTAATGGAGAATACATCAAAGGTCGACAATGATGCCTGGCTACTCAACAGAATGCCAAACTGGTGAATCACAGCTCACAGGCTAAACAAAGACCAATCTACACACTCTACATGGGCTTGATTTTTAATCTCTGGAAGCAGGAACATACTCGATGTATTTGCCTGGGCTCAACAACATTTAGCTCTGTTTCTACAATTCACACACAGTTTTGCAGCCTTCTAGAAATATCAGCAAAATCTCTAACACCTAGATCTGTTAAAATCTTGTCTTTGCCAACCCTCCTGTAAATATCTTTAAACACATTAAAATTCTACTTGAAAAATTAAAGCAAAAATTGAGGTAGAAGGATTTTTGCAGGATAATGTATGAGAGAATTACGTTCTTGTGCTTGCAAAAGATAATGTAAAGGGAATACAATTTATTAAGAGGAAATAAGCTATCTCTTAGATGAGGTCATGCCTATACAGCATTGTTTGTCTGCTGGAATTAGAAGCAAGGATGAATGAATGAGATGGCATGAGATGTAAGACAGTTCCAGAATTTTATCCATATCCACTATGTGCCATCCATTCAGTAATAGTGCTGTTATTACATAGTGCCTCTCCCCTCTGTAGAATAATTTCATTTTTAATGGAATAAATACATAAATTTAAATTCTGAAAGCTTGCCTGCAGCCATTAGCAGCTTATTGACAATGTCCATGCATTTTCCAAAAGACTCTTCCTTACATCCCTCAATACTGGCAAGTCAGAAGGCAGAATAGAATGAGTAAAATGATACCAAAAGATGAAATTCAAATTTCTAATCCGTGGAAATGTTGTGCTACCCCAGTACTTTGTTGATTATTGTCCCTCTTCACATGATGACTGCCAGCAGGGCTCACAGTACTGAAGACAACAGTCAGCAAAAAATAAGACAACTCACATCTCCAGGGCACCTCAAGCACAAAAATCTACAGACTTGTGGATGAAGAATGATCAGAAATGTCAGAAATTTACTGAAAGAAGCCATTATGCAGTTATTTGACTTACAAGCAGATGTGCTTGACCCAAGATTAATACATCAACACCTATCCTGTGCCAACAGTGTCCATAATCCCAAGACTCTTCTCCTCAGCACTGCTGGAGGTATGGATGAGGGATGGGTCTGTTCCTAGGACAGGCAGTAGGAACAACGATTCTGGTGGCTGGGCTACAAACTCCTCCTTCCTTCTGTCCCATGAGTGTCATTTGCTTCTCCCCACTGCTGATGAGAGCATCAGAGGAGGCTTCCAGGATGCAGAGACCCAACATTATCTACAAGCCTAACAGAGTTCTGATGTTGTTTGTGCATCATGTGACGCAAATTCTGTTTGGCATCAAAGGCTAAAAGATATTTCTTTCAAAGGCAGATAGCTTGTCAGGAGCTGTTTGGACCTGGGCACATGAGGCATCTGTAGAAAAAGTAAAATGTTTACATGTTTTAAAGTGTTTAGAGTGCAGGCAGATGCAGATGCACCCTTCCTGCTTGCAGAGAGCAACGTGGACTCACACATTCCCATTTTCAGCCCAGTACATACCTAAGCCTGCTGGGAAATGAGAGGTGTAACCACAGCTGAGCAGAGGCTACAAACCCAAAGCTTTGGAGGAAAGAAGTTTGTAAGAACTTCCAAAGCCCTTCTCAAAAGACACTCCCATATATGACACTCATGAAAACAGCATCCAAGCAAGCCAGAAGTAAATAACATTAGAAATAAGAGAACAGAGGGAAAAAAAGTGTTGTGTTTTTTTTTTTTTTAAATTAAATACTCTTGCCTAGTTTTCCTTAGCTAATTAGCATCCCTTCTTAGCGGTTTAAGTAACTGCTCATTTAGATCAGTGAATGATTGCTCTGAGATTAGGGTGTGGGAAAAAAATTTCTGTTGGGAATAATCTACTTATGCTACTGTTTATTTGAAGCAGTGATAAACACAGAGATTTTCCTTCCATATGTGCCAAGTATAAGAGAAAGCAGAATGATTAATGAACCCTTGCATTTTACCAATAAATTACTAGCTTCAGACACAAATTTATAGTTTTCATTAGTACAAGTTTCATTAGTTACATTGCAAGCTACTCTTGTTTTTTTAAGAATGTTTATATTATTTCTGTTTGATCTGCTGGGAATGACATTTTGCGCACTATTATTTATAATCTACAAAAATTAATTATGCTTCTAATTAACAGCATGAAAATAAATTATTGCTCAAGGAGTTATTTATTCAGTTGTAAAGCAGGAGCTTTAAGACTGTATATATATATACATGTTTCATTTGTGCTTCTAGCATTTTCTCTTTCTTCCTTTCTGTTTTGCTTATGCATTTCTTCCCAGATTTCTGAGGTCCATTAAAGTTTGGCCTTTGTGAAAGTTTTCAGAATCTTAAATTTGCTTTTTCTTCTTCAATAAACAAGAATAGGATATACAATTTAATATGCATTTCCCTTCCTGTACAAAGGCTAAGACATCAAAATAAATTAAAAGTGGGAAAGAAAAAGTGAAACTCTTTTGACTTGTTAATGTACTTCCTTCTCATGGCCATTTAATGAAATCAGCAGATGTAGAATATGCTAAAGGTGGCTCCAGAGGCTGACATCTCATTATCTAGAGAGCACAAAAATGGGACAACCGTGATACAAACTACTTTTTTTGCTCTCCTATTTTATTCAGATGCAATTAGGAGTCACCTTGCAGCAAAGGTAGGATAGCCTGTCCCACTCCATTCTCACCTCCTTTTGTCAGGTGTCAGTGGACCTTGGTAGCTTGTCCCTGTGAAGTGGGTCTGACACCAGCTATCTCCTCTCAGAGCCTCCCAACAGCTGTTGGGTGACAGAAACTCTCAGTTACAAAAGGGGCTGAGCAAATGCAACCACTCAATTACTGTGGTTGTGGCTGTTTTCCACATATTTACAAGTTAATGGCAGATACAGTCATAAAAAATATTATGAACTGATGTTGCAGAATATTCAGAGAAAATGCTCTTTAAATCATAAATATTCATTCACCCAAATATTAAAAGTATTCCAGATAGGATGTCAGGGAAATTGGTGGTGGTGTTATGTCCAGGCAGACCACCTCCAGTTTTCAAATGTAAACAGCCAGAAAGTAATTCCCAAACATTCTACAAACTGCGGTTCCTCACACAATTCCTTTCAAAGAAATGAGCCCAGGTTGCCTACTCACAGACACAGGATAGAGAAAGAAGGCAACTACCAAGTTGTTAAATGTTAAGCCAGAGTTAAGTGTTAAATGTTAAGCCAAGTTGTTAGATGTTAGCCAGGCTAAACATTTTTCTTCTTTTTTATTTTTTTAAGTAAAGATAACAACCAACTACCAAAATAATTTATCCAATTTCCAATTAATCCTTCATAGCCTTTAAAAAACAAGGACTAAGACATCTAGTACAGTTTTCAGCAATATATCCACTGCGTGTTTTAAGCCGTGATGCACACACACATCTGAGAAATGAATATTTCCTCACCACGGGCTCTCTGGATCTCTCTCTTTCTTCCCAAGCCCCAAATGTCAGCTGAGGTTTAGTACTTCAGCAAAGGTGCACAGGCACTGCCTGTGTTGTCCTGCAGACCCAGTCACCCTGTTCCTGCAGAGCTGTTCCGTGTTCTTCCCACTCCTCTTGGGCAGCCCCCATCTGCCCCCAGGAGCTATGGCTCTCCCAGGGCCAGGCAGAGCTCAGTGACTGCTCTGTGGCCCTGGCAGCCAGTCTGCCATAGTCAGATGCTTTCTGGAGGCTTGTCCTAGCACAGTCCTCTACAAAGCAAGCTGCAGCAGCAGCTAGAGGTTTTTGGACACAGCCACAGACTAAACAAATAAGGCGATTAAAATAAAATGGGTTTTTAAAAGACACAACCTTATATTTATAGATGGGGCAGTCACTGCTGAAAAAGAATCTAACACTATCAGTAGTGAGTTTGTGCATGGCAAACACAGCAATGGCTGAGGGTGACTGACCTGTTCCACCCAAACCTCCTGCAGCTCTTCCTCTTCCTAGCAGTGGAGCTGTAGAAGGCTCCCTAGGGAGTGGAGTTTATTTCCCATAGAAAGTTTTTATTAGCTGCCACTGTGATTTTTGCTTCAGCCATGGCCACATGCCAGGGCCTTTAGCAAGAGGGGAGCACAGGTTGCTGAAGCATCAAAAAGAAAGTGGAGCTTGATGACAGCAATGTGAGGGGAATCTGTTGGCAGCAAGAGGGACAGGAGACAGGAGAATCTTCCACAGGTAGGACTTTGTGAACCTGTTACATATAAACTCCCATAGGTCAATATTATTTCAGGCTCCATGCACCTGCCACAGGCTGGATTTATGGTAGGGATGCTCCTGCTTCATGAGAGGCTTCCCTGTGCAGAGGAGATCACATGCAAACCCTGACTCAGGGGGAAGGGAAGGTGCTCACCCCAGCTCTACCACTGCCAGAGCACTGGCAGGATAAGACCCAGCACCACTGCTTTAACAGGGGAACAGTATGTGGAATTGCTGAATATAAAGCACTGCCAAGGACCAAATGCGTACAAGAAGGGTCTTGTTGAACCACTGAGCACTATGGCAATAAGACTATATTGATCTGAATCTTTACAATAATGGTACAGCAATTTTGCTTTAAATACACAGCACATTCAGAAGGGGAAGCTTTCCTTTTCAATCCTGGTCCTTAGTCATCTGTTTTTCTTCTAGTTGTCATGTGGGTCATGAGGAAAATGTAATGAGACTATCAAAAGGTATGTTGGACAGTTTAATAGAGAAGTCTCATAAACAGATGTTAGTAATGAACAGCTACCAGATAGATTAACATATCTTCTTTCTAATAAAATGTAATGTAAAGTAGATAGATTATGATACTCAGCAACCTCAGAAGTAGAGTTAAAATTGAATTATATGGAAAAAAAACCAGCTCTGTTCTGATTTCAAAATTATGATGATCTACTATTATGATCCATCACCAGCAGAGCAGTAGGTGAAACAGTAATAAATCACTTCTATTTATAAAGCAGCAAATCATAAGAAGTATCAAACTGAGTTATAATTCATTTTCACTTCAAGTCATAATTAGGCATCTACTGCATTGTATTTTTCCATAGGTATATCCCTAGCTCAGTAATTCATAATCCATCGCACAGAACCAAAACAAATGTAAACTGAGCAAAAAACTATTTCTCTCCCTGATGTATTTAACATATGTATTAAGTAACTGTAATAAGTACAGCTACACACTACACCCAAGTGACATGCAGTATATTTTTTTCTATTATGCTAATATATTTCAGTAATTCTCACAAAATTCCCTAATGACTTTAGAATTTGAGGACTTATTAAAAACAACTGCTTGCTTCCAAGCATACGTTTACCAGTTATTTGCCAAGCTGCTTGGATAATACAGGGGGTGATTTGTCAGCCAGGTACTGGCTGCTGGTTTCCTCCTAATTTCTGAGTGCTCAGCTATTCAAGGGAGATTAGTAGCAAACTGGTATGGATTTGCATTTGAGGGAGGAATTCAGTTATTTTACCTTCTCCCTTTTCTTGTTCTTCTCCCAGTGTGAGAAATTTTGTTCCATGGATCACGCAGGAAGCGCTGTGCTGCTAAAAAGTAGCAACTGTGATATAAACCTGCTCAGATCAGTGGAGTTTATTATAGCAAGGATTAGAAAGTCTTAGTCATATTTACAAAGAATTTCTCTCCAAAGCAGAGTGAAGCCCATGTAGCTTATTCTTCATAAATAAATACATTAAAAAAAAAAAAAAAAGGCAGCACAAGAGCACAAGATTAGTTTGGACATAGAGACCTTGTGTTTTACTGTGGGATATTGTATCAGCCTTGCTGGAAGGAAGGTGCTGTTTTCTAGATGCCAGATCCAAGCCTCTGAAGTCCAGGACCACCATACTCATTTTTTAACATGCATATGCAGGGGTTTCTGAGGCACAGGGACTGTTCACGAAAGGTGAAAATAGGACACTGCATTGTACATCTCTCATTTGCACCACCAAGGCCAATGGGTGCCCTGCAAAACCCCAGCAAATGCAAGGCACAAGTTTAGAGACATCTGGTGAAAGTTACAGCAAACTGCTTAAACTTCCTATGGTTTGTGGTGTTACTACTGCCCTGTGTTACTGAGTGTGTCACATTTCCATCCTCTCCTGCTCTGACCTTTCACTCAAGCTCTGCCCCTTCACTTGGGCTCCTGACACTCTGACCTATTCCCAGCAGTAACAAACAGCACATTTCAACCCCAATTCACAGCTGGCTGAGGTCAGGCTTTAACACCTCTAGCCATTATTCTACAATGCTGTTGATCATAGAGTTATTCCATGAGAACATCTGTCTTCCACTTAAAACATATCCTCCCATTATTTTGTCACTCCTAAGACCACAGCTGGAGAAAGCAGCTACCCAATACCAAAACAAGGCAACTTTTGAAGAACGCTGTAGGAAACATGAAGGTAAGCTGTGCATCAGAATAGTTACCTGTACTTCACAAGTTTTAGCCAAGAAAGAGTTACTGTATGCTGTGGTGGTGAGGGCAGAGCTCCTTCAGCCCACACAGGCCTCAGAGCCAGCAGGGTTAAACACAACCCCAACATAAATAAAGCACCAGTGCCCTGTGGCAGGGGGGACCTGCCCCTCCAGATCTGTGCATGCCAGGTTTGGTAGAGACATCTGTCTGATAAATAGCTCATTTTGCAATCACTATCACATAATTTAGTATTTTGACAGGTGCATAAACTTAACATGAGCTTTATATAAATATTAAACAGTCTTTCTAAAAATGAAAGCTCTGAAATGAACACAGTTCCCTAGGCCTGCCTTAATAATTATTCTGAGGAAAGGTTTTGCTGAAGAAGAAAGCAAAAGAGATTTCTCTAGTGAAAGAGCACTGGAGTAATCTGGTGATTTTTTATCTCAGTTTTGTGATTGTCAGTTTCAGGTGCTTTCTACCCTTTGTTTTGGGATTCTTGTTTTTCATTTTGTTTTTGAATTCTTATGTTTTGTTTTGTAGTGGGGTTTGGGCTATTAGTTGTTTTTATTTTAATTTCTTTTACAGTTCAGGCTTTTCTCTTTCTCCTTATCCTGAAGGGAGATGTTTACTATAAATTTGCAACAATATCACAGAATGGGATCAAGGCTGAATGAATACACAAGAAGATTTAAGAAAGCAAATGCATGATAGAATTAATGAAGATGCTCTCTCCTGTTGCAATACCCCCTACACCCCACCACAGCCCTTCTGTTGGCCACCTCCTTCCTCCTGGCCACTGCTCCTGCCCTTGCTGGGTAAGGCTTTGTTCCTGGAGAAGCACTTAAAGGATAAATCCTGAAGCCTTTGTGCTGCCTTTTTTATTTTTTTCCTTTTTTTTTTTTTATTTTTTCTCGCTCACAGACATTGATTTTACCAAGAATGTACTCTGCTCTCAGCACTTATTGCAATCAACATGAAAATAGTGTGGTACCACTTCTGAAGGTACCTTTCTTGTTTTGTCTCCTGTTACAAAAGATCATTTAAAGTGAATGATACAGCTGAAACCTGCTGCTTAACTCCTTGTAAAAATGTTCTCTTCTTTTTTTGTCCTTAAATACAGTATTTAAAGTATCCTTTTATGAGGCCTTCCTCTTGTCATGATGAAACTAAAAAATAGTGAGCTAAATATACTCCTGCTATGTCCTACTAATGACAATTAATAGTTACACAAAGTGCAGGCCTTATTTTAAAGAATGTTTTAATGATAATCAGATAAATAAATTGTTTAACACAATTGAGAGAGCCAACCTTAGGACTGAAAATTATGACCCACAAGATCCTGATTCCTAATTTTCCTCTGTGGTTAAATCTAAAGGTTCTTAGCTAAAAACGGCATTCATGCCTCAAAACCCCAACAGAGATACTGTCCAAGACACCAAAAACCTCAGTGAGAGCCCCAATGTAAATCACAGTGTCTGACATTTGCCTCCATTACGTTCTTGTACACCATTTTTAAAAACACCATCACATTTACCTTTTTAATTTATTATATATTTGTTTATTAACTAGATGAGTAAATTCTATATATCCCATACTACATTGGATGTTTTGTTCATTTCTTACTTTTCTGCTATAGGGAAACACTTTTACAGTAATTTTAGCTCTGTGATGAGGAGCTCTTTTTTCCCTCTATAACTTCAGCTGTATTTCAGTCTTTTATGCCTTCATTGAAATCCCTTGCTGACATGCAGATACAAAGAGAAAAGAAATATTCAGGCATCACTTTTATAAAGGATTAAATTCTGCTGGATATGACACTGAAGGTGAAGTTTTCAAAAGATAAACTTTCCCATAGGATTGAATGACATAATTCTAAATTTTTTTTTAAAAATGGAAATTTATTAATAATGACCTTATGCAAACAATTTCTGCAGAGCTTATTTCTGTGACACATCAGAAGTAAAGAAACCCCATAAAATCCAGAATGTTCTTTTCTATTATTTAATATTCAGACACTGAATATATTTTATTGTCTTTTTATTTTTTTTTTAATTTTAGACCAGTGAATTTATCAGATAAGTTGATTCATGATACCACACCACAGAGCCATCTTCCTTTAATCTTCAGGGCGTGGCTTTGAGGATGCACTGGATATGAGACTCTGCAGCTCTGTGTCATCATGTTGCTAACAAAATAAATGAGGAAAGCCAGTCTGAACTCTGCTTTCAGAGTCTAGCAAAATTAACCTAGTGTTTAATCAATTTAGTTTATTATTTAAAGGGAGGTGAGAGCTGCTCACCTCAGGTTTAGGTCTTGTGTGTGCTACTTTAATGCACAAAAATATCTCATCTATGGAAAAGTGTGGATTAACTATAAGTAAGTTTCTCTGTAATAAATTAATATGCATCACTGCTCCTTGTGCCACATTCCAACACCAGAAAATACAGCCACAGGCACATAAGTTGAAAATCTAGACCACCTATAAATATAAGATACTTTGAATTCAAAATCCAGTTCATTAAATGCAAATGCCAAGAACATTTACAGAAGTTGTCAGAAAAATCCAATTCCTGGATCTTTGCTCTCTATGAGAGCAAATCAATTCTAATTCCTACATACCTCTTTTGACTAATTCTATATCATGTTACCTTTCCCTGGTCCTTATAGGAATAAAATCCCTGAAGACCCTCATTATTATTTGACCAGAGTCATTCCAAATAAATAGAATTTGCATGTGTTGAAATGACTTTCAAAGACAGTAAAATAATATGGATCTCAGTACAGTAAGAAAGCTCCCAAAATATTTAGCAGTGGTTGTTTTTAAGACCCATCTGAATTTCATGGACAGGTTTTATCATGTGTGATTTCCATTCCATTTTCTTCATCTCTGTTATAGCATAAAATTTCATCAAGTGTAAATGTCAGATCTTTTCTTTATTATTTGCTAATGTCATAAAAAGCTGAATTGTTTGCTTTGTTAAAGGGCTTACTGAGCATTGACTTTTCTTTATTTGTATTTTACTACCAAAAATGTTTTAAAAAATAAAATAATAATAAAAAAAATCCCATCTGAAATGGAATTTAAATAACAGAGCAAGGTTTGCCATTATCATAAGTGTATAAAGTGCTTTGTGAGTAATAAAATGGATCATGGATTCTGGATAATTCAAACTGAAATGTTATGTTCAGTATCAAGATTAGATTACATTAATGTGGTTCATTTTAAATGGTTTAAAGGCCATCAGATGCATGTGAAAAGAATCTGTATCATAACTTAGAATAAATAGACTGAGACATTTGTTTATAATGTCAGTGCTAAACAAATCTATTACTACATTTCTGCATGTAACATTATGTTTCCACTGTTATTAAACAGTCAGAGCATGAAGATAAATTATAGCTTTAATTATAAACATTACCTTTGCATATTTATTAATTTAAAATGAAACAATGTTCACTAACCTCACATTATTTATATTTTCTAATATTTTAATTAACTTTGGTTTATTTATATAACTTCTTTACTGCTGCTGGTCATACATAGCCACTTGTGTAGTCTAATTTATCACACTACATATTACACAGGAAATTATACAATACTGTTATGGTTAGCTTTGCTATAAGATACATAGGGGGGAAAAGAAGAGTTAATAACTGATGGGAACTTGCAGCTCACTCTTAGATATAAACTCCAGCTTTTCCTTTTTTTTTTTTTTTTTAAATTGCACCCTTCTAAACAAGCTTCAAAGAAAACTCTGCTTATCCTGAAACTATTCCATTTGACACCATGCCCTTGATTCAACATTGCTAGCATTCATTCTTAAGGAGATTTGGGGAGAAAAAAAGTCCTTGAAGGACTCCATATTTATTATAGGTCAATAATGAGGAGATAATGGGCAAAAAGGAGGAATTAAGGTCATAATGCAGCCTGAAAATTTCCTTTGCCTGGTTCAAGTATTTCAGAGGAAGAGAAACTGCTGAAGTTTCAAATCCCTGGATGAGTTTCAAATCCTTCCAACTTCCTGCAAGAAAATAGGAAAACAAGCTTAACAGTGAAATTCTTACTGCTGCTTTACAGTGAATGTCTTTAAAGCCTCCAGTCAGCCAAACTTAGCTAAAGTCAAAATGGGACTCAGATGACTTCACCAGCAACTCTGTCAGGCCCACCTGCAAAAACCCCATGGCAGGAGGGATGGACAGGGTGGGTTTTGCCTGGCTCTGATCCCAGTGACCTGATTTAAGGCTGTTATAAAGCTTTTCTCTTAGGATAGATGGGGGAATAAATGTATGGCTGGGGAAGTGGCCAAAGGATGAAGATATTCCCATAGAAATTCTTTTGAAATTCATGTTAAATACTATTAAATATTGGTTTATTCTTATATGGGTTCTTATTGTCCCACATATCTGGGAGAAAATTTGTTTAATGTTGATTCAAGTTTAAATATTGTTTTTAAACCTTTGGAATTTATAATATTTTTGTAACTGAAGTTTTATAAAATAAAATTTATCAATGCATTAGCTATCTTTAATATAAAAAACCTTTGCATCATAAATGTATTTAAATTAAATAACATATTTTCATTGTATTCCTGTCTCCAAATACAGAGTTGCCTTAGTAACCACAAGCCAGAGACACTAAAGGGAACCATCTAAAGAGGTCTTAAGAGTGGAATGAAATACTAACACATTTTTAATATTAAACAGAAACCTTAAATTAAGTTTAGAAAGGCTTAAATTAAGTTTAGAAAGATCCTTATCTTTACAGCATCACATACCCTGAAAAAATAGGAAGCTTAATATACCCCATTTTCTACATGTTACCCTATTTATACCCAATTTTACCTGCAAAATGCTGAATGTGACTGGAATCAGCATCAATCATGTTGGGATGTAGCCAAATGCAGAGAGGCTACTGGTGTCCTCATCACCACCAGATGCACATTTTCAGCAGAACAGGGGGATTTAGGACTCTGCTCAAAGCCTATCACATCTGAAAGGAAATAAACAGAAGAAAGTCCAGGTCAATCCTTTTTAATAGTGGAGCAGCAGAAAAAAAATTGAATGGGGTGAGCTGGGGGGAAGGGAGAAGGGGCTTGAATTATTTCTAAGGGGCAAAAAAGAGTTGGACTTTGTGGACACTTCCACAAAATTTTAGTTCTCCGGTCATAATTAACTGACCATAAGGCTAACATTCTCCTGTTACTTTAAGATTTTTTTTTTTATCACTCTGACCCCCCAAAAAGGGGATTATGCCTTTTTAATTGTTGTCCTAATTACAAGTAAATGAGTCCAAATGTTGTACTTTTTCTACTGTCTGCACCCAAAGCAAAAACTACACCTCAGTCTTTATCTAGGACCACCAAAACTTCTGTATCCTTAAAAAAGATGCACCATACTGAGTTACAGTCCTATCAATGAGAAAAAATAATCTTATTAATTATAAACCTCCCCTTTTCCAAAAGCTTATCACTAATCTAATCTAAGAGCAGTTGAAACTTTTTAGTGAGATCACATGTTAATTTTGGATAATCATCACTAAAACTGTCTAATTATTCCAATTCATTATGATGACTAAAACCTCCTTTGTCAGCTCTTTTGACCTCTATAGTTTTATTATTCTTTAAATCATTTATAGCATGTCTCTTGCCATAGCTGAAATTGTAATTAACCTTAGCAATATCATCAAATGTTTTATCAAGTTCTTCATCCAAAACTTTGGGAAAGGTTAAGAGCAGTAGGCAGAACTAAAAATAAAATGTCCTCAATGTTGGACTTTGTTCATCCAAGTTTGTTGTGAAATAATGATGTAAAACCAAGGTTATAGATGAATGATGAAGTAAGAATCATCATTCTTCCTTTAAGAGAATATTGTCTTAGTTCCAGCATAAGATGACAGTATTTTTAATGATATCCAATTAAACTCAATAAACCAATTAGCATTAACTCTCAGGGTAATTACATCTCTGGGCTTGACAAAGATCATACTTCAACCAACATGTTAGCAGAGCTTAGAGACTGAATAAATGTGTGGTTTACCTCACAAGGTCATCTCCCTGATGTTATTATCCCTGACAAAGGAGTCAGCACTGCAAGAGCAGAGCAAGATGGCAAATGTGCACACTTGTCTGATCGGGCTTCTGCCCAATTTTCTTGATAGGCAAGAAACATCTCCTGGAAAAGCTTAGCAAAACTCTGCACCATCCCAGCCCTTCTTAACAAAAATGGAGGAGAAAAGCAATCTAGCCATGCAGAAATTAAAATAGGAAGTGCCAAGATAATGCAATTTTACTTTGTATATGCTGGAAAGGCTGGCAGAGCAGAAACAAAAGCTATCCATGCGTGGTGTACCTGGGGAGAGGCTGCAACTGTGAGACTCTTGTATCTGCCTTAGAAAAGGGGAATTATGCAAGTCTCAGGCTGCATTTACCAGCAATTCTATTCCTGTGCAAATAACTTACAGGAGAGGAAAAAAACAAAATCTTTTGTTCTAATTCAAAAACAAATTCTGCCAAGTTTATGACACCATCTTAAAATACCTCAGAAAATGTTTGAAGTTTGAACGGCTATTGACTTCACTGTTCAAATTTCAAACAAAAACATTTTCTTTAGATTTTATTTAGTATAGATTTTTGCAGAACCAGTTCCTACTAATCAAATGTACAAAATGTTATTAAGACAAGGGAAAAAAATGATCTTATTTTGATCCATTTTTTGGGGTGGATGGAAACTCTGCAAGAATGATTTATTACACAGCTTTATAACAGTTCCTGCTGGTGTTCACAGATGTCTTAAAAGGCAAAACTGAAAAAAGTGATAGAAGTTTATTACTGTATGTATACAATATGTTTGAAATTAAATTGATCCCAAATTTGTTGTATTTTCTTAACTATTTCAACTTTCTCTAATACTTTCACTTGTTCACTTCAAGAAACGTTAGGAAAACCATCTGAGAAAAGATAATGCCAAATCTGCTATGACATATTTAATATTATGCCAGATTTGAAAGTTTACAAAGAATCCTAATTCCAGCATGAATTTTTCCACTGAATCCTAATCATAGGATTCGATTTTAAAAGATGCTAAAAGTGACATTTGAACTTCTATGGCAAGTGCTTTATATTTGTGAAAACAGAAGAGATGAGGTAGTGCTTGTTCTTCGGAATCCCCAAACATCCATTGCTAAATCCTGCTCTGAAATGCATCAAGCACCAGTTCCAAAGGCTGTTTCCTTTTCCCTCGCTCCAGTGAGAGCCTCCCCAGTGGCCCAGCTTTCTGAAGAGAAGAGGGGAGAATCACTGCACAGCCAGGTCTCCTGCTGTCTCCTGCGGCAACAGATGACACAAATAAATACCAAGAGGCACAGGGGCTTTGTTATGTAGGTGGGAGAACTTGCAGGGCTTGCTCAGACCAGTCTGTCCAAAGGTTTGGGGTTTGTATCCAACATGGGGCAGCAACATTTGCATGGCTGAGATTCCAACAAACTTCTTTTTCAATTTCACAGCACATATCAGAGATATGTTCTACAAATGTTGTGTATATAAACTTACTAACACACCAATTTAATCAGGCCGGCCACAGTACCTTAGCTATCATTTAATTGAATGTGATTTATATCTTGCAGATTTAATAGCTATGTGATTTACCCACTTAACCAAAAAAAGACAAATATTAACAAACGTTCTACCGTGAACTCAAATTAAATACGGTAGGTTTATTTCTCTGCACTTTTTATTGTGCTAAATAAAGCTCACAAACTGAATCTGTAGAGGAAAAAAAATGTTCCTAGTTATACCTTTCTAATTTCTATCAAGAAAAATCAAAACATCATTGCTGATGCAGCTAAAAAGATCTCATTAAGTCCTACTCATCCTTAGCACCAAACCGATCTTTTTCTAGTAGCAGGTGATCCTTTATCTCCCCCTTTTCCTTCAGGTTAACTGCGTTCAACATTTGTCCAAAAGACTGCAACACATCTTGTGACATTTCATAAGCTTTATAAATTCCATTTTTCCGTTTTACTTGTCTCCTCTGGTAGTTTTAAATCAGTTTATCTCTCCCACAGAGCAGAGGTCTTGACCTGACACGGACCTTTGACCGTCGCAGCGCTAACACAAGAGCTCACTTATCAGATCCGAGTGCCTTGGAAACCCAAAGACAGCTGGCACTTATTGAGAATGGGAGCTTAGTAAAATTAATGATGTTGCACTGAAATGCACAAGGTAAATATTTTGATATGTTAGAAGAGCATATATTCCCATAAACCTCATCCATATGGACACCGCACATGAGTGGGGACTGACCCGGAAAAGGAGAAGCAACATTCAGTGCCAAAAAGTGGCTGCTTCCTCTCCAAAACCAGTTTGATTTTTAGCTCCCAGATTTCTATTTTCTTTAATTGAGTTTTAAAGTAAAAGGGAGGTCAGTCCACTCATCCTTGGCCTTGGAAAATTATTGAAAGTCAGAGATATGTGGGAAGCACCATGACCTCTTCTGCACACCTCATGAGGGGCAGCCAGGTGAAATTTGTAACTCAAGTTGTCATAAAACTTATGAAAAGCACTTGAATTAATTAAAATGTTTGAGGAATAATATATCTAAAATGAAACTTTGATATTAAATGCTAAGCAGAAGTTATTTTTATTAGAACATCAATTTGTTCATTTTCAAGAAAATTGGGAAATAGCCACATTTCTTGCTTAAAAAAAAAAACCAAACAACTTCCAGTAATTTAGAATTTAAGTTCTTATAAAAGCCAGGAATACAAAGCATGTATAATGTTTTCTTCAGAAAATTATTCAATTTTCACCACTGAAGGGAAAAAAAAAAAAAATACTATCTACATAAAATTTAATTATAGCTCCATACATGTTTGTTATTGCTACCACAGTGATCATGCTTTCTAAAACATTTTCTGTCTATCTGAAGGAAATTCCTGGATAGCTGTAACCTTGAGGAATTTAAGAGTGAATATATGAAGCAAAGCGACGCAGTCAGTGCAAAGGAGAGCTGATTTATTGCAAAAACCAGGCCATTTTAATCATTTTAAGCTGGTTAGGAGTTCACAGAGTTTTAAGGCACAAGAAGCCCCAGCCACGCTCCCACCACGCACCACGACGTGGGGACATGGGCACACGGCGTCACACGGCACGAGCTCACCTCTCCCTACCCCAGCTCCAGCTGAGCCACTCTCCCCCTGCTCTGCTCAGCCTGATGAGCCTCAGCCATCATTTTACAGGGGTAACAAGGCCCTTATTTCATAAGGTTTTACCTGCATGCAACAAGGGAATATTCACCACCTCCGAAATTAGATCACACCCAGGAAAGATGTCTGGAATGACAAAAATAACTCATTTGTAGTTTGATGGAGTTAAGGAATCAGTCTTAATGCATCAGCTGGATTTGAAATTTTGTATTTCTTCACCATATCTATGTCTGTGCTAGAGCCAAAACAAGAAAAAACCTTTTCAGGTCTGGGTTGAGAGCTGGAAAAGCGTAGCTATAATCAGCTATAATCACAGCAGGGATGCACTGGACACACAAATGCCCACTATTCAGCAGAAAAGGGACCTTGCTTATAAGGGCTGTATTTTTTCTCATGTTCCTGCACTTCCTCACACTTATGAAAAGGAACACAGCTACCTGGAAAGCCAGTGAGCTGCTTCCTAAAAGCTGTGAGATATCTGTAATTAATGTTTCCAACCAAGTTTTGTAATTGTCAGCAGAGGCCACTGAAACACACTAAAAATCCATCCAAGTAGTCTGCATTTGAACCAGCAGATACATTGTGATTCAAGAGTATTAAAGAATGAACAGATTACTGTACTCCTTGTTAATAATTTCTGCTATTGAATTATCCTAATAATATCCTGCTGAGAAGAGGTACCTGGGCTGAATTCCACTCACTTCAAGAATCAAAATTAAACTTTCACTGATGAGCAGGAAGAAGTGAGACAGAGGGAGGGAGCGCTGAGGGGAGATCAGCAGTAGTCTTCAAAAGTTTGTGAAAGATATTGGCACAGAGGAATGGTGTGATGGCCTCAATAGGGAGCACTGGGCAGCCCATGAGGGGTGGGAAACACAATGGCTCTCCCTGCTGAGACTTTTGAGGACAGACACAAACATCTGTAAATACCTCCACCCTTGGCATTTGGGGCTGCCCTTGGGAACTCCAGCAGGTGACCACTTGAGGAGTTCAAACATAAATTTAAAGCATTCTTTATTTTAAATCTTTATATTAATTTTCTATGTATTGCATTAGGCCTTGTGTTGGTTTGAAGAATTCATGAGCAGCATAATGTCAGCTCTGTTTCTAACATATACTTACCCCACATATTAAATTTTCACTCATCGTACAGATGTAGCATGTCTGACCAAAAATCCAGCTTTCACTTTCATGAACACTTCTAGTAACATCAGTGGGATAAGGTTTATGGGTAGGAATTTGCAAACAGGTTCTTTGTTGTTAAACCTTTATTATTCTAGTGTAAACTATCTTGGCACATAATAAAAGTTAATAAATAAATGTTAACTGGAATATTAACATTAATGGTGTGGTTGTTAAGATTGCAAAGATTTCAATATTTTTTTTACAACAGAATTTCTTTCCCACCAAATGGTGCAATTTAACAGAGCCATTTTCCATTTACAAACAAGCTGTACATGTACCTTAGTGATAAATTTCTTTTTTGCCTGAGCATAGGAAAAAGATCAGGCCCTGCTGTTAATAGGAAGCCTCCTGGCTTTATTAAACATAATGGCAGCCTTGCCATGGGCCTTAGTAAAAATAAATACATAATCAAGCTTTCAGTTCAGTGCTTACATGTCCATTCTACTTTTCTTTCTTGCTAATAAGGCATGTTCTAGCTTGCTCTATGAAGTTCATATTCTTTTACAAATAAATACTTCTTTGGCACTATCCTGTAGAAATGGACTAATCACAGTTTAGAAAATAAATTATAGTAGCATAAATAAGAAAGTATCTCTTTTTCCCCCCTCCTCTTGTTCCATCTTCAAGTTTGACTTTGATTGGAGTGGGATTGCTGGTACAGTTGCACACTTTATAAGCTGTCCCAAAAATCCTGAATGATGTGTCTCTTGCTGAGCCTATGCCCCTCAGGATCCACCAAGCAGACATCACACTAATCCAGTATTGAACTATTCAAGCATGTGGGAGTTCAAGCTGTCAAGAACTGTAAGAATCATGTGCAAGAAACTCAGCTTTTTCTCTCTTTTTCTTGCCCATTTCATATATGTAACTATATTTATCAATATGTTATGTGTTCATCTCACCACTCACCTATTTTGATTTCTTGCTTTGAAGAAGCCACTATAATCAATCTAAACCAATCTAAACAAACCAATGAGTCTCATATGTTCACATCAGAAAGAGCCTCATAAAGAAAAGGTTTTTACAATCCACACACAGGATGAATGGGGGGAAGGCAGCTGAAATGGGACAGGCTTCCACTGACCCCTGAACAACAACCAGGCTTCTTTTCCTCTGTATCTGCAAACATGCTCAATATGACCTCAGAAAGCTGGATAGTCAAGGATTTATGCAAACCTTTAACAGCCTGATTTCCCACCCTGCCCAAGTTTAAGGAAAGGTTCCCATCTCATGCAGTGGGACCGCCAGGCTGCGTTCAGCTCCGCTCACGCTCCCTCTGGGCTCCAACGTTTGCAAAAGAACCAGCACCATTTGGTTCAAATGCAGGGCTGGCTTTTAGGATACTACACAAAATTCTGAGACACCCCTCAGAAATGCCTTGACATAGATTTACTCCTGGGTAATCCACCCAGCACTTCCTAGAAAGGTTTTCAGAAGGGAAAAAAAAAGCCTTGAGTTTTGGCCATGCTCGGTGTGGAGATGCAGTGTTGTGTACCGCCCAAAAAAGGTTAAGAAAAGTAGATCAAGAAAGCAGACAGTCCCTAGAGTTATGGGACTTCATGAATGGAAAAATCCCAGCTTGAGCTCTCTGTGGAAAAGTGGGCAATATCTATTTCAGGAAAATGTTTTTATCATTTATTATGTCATAAGCAAAAGAGTAAAATAAACTGTTTATTATCATGTATAAAATGCTTTTGACCAGCCAACTGAAAAACTAATTTCATTTTCTCATTACACTGCCTCAGGCATCCTTTAACATCAATTTTTATTACAGACAAAGAAGGGAAATTAAAATGATCAGTTACAGTGGAATAAAAAACATTTGTTTCAGATTTTTAAAAAGTAAGACTAATAAGCACTGAACCTGCTACTCATTCTTGGTAATTACCATTATTTTTGCAAGAAATAGAAGGGAAGTCCTGGGATCGGTATTTTAATGCCCCAGAAGGAACTCTCCTGTGTGGAAGTATTAAGGTTTCCAAGAAAATTTGAAACAGTAAAACCAGGAGTCTCTGCAGAGACTGCTAGGTCTCATTGCACCGGAATAGGAAAGTTAGTTATAGAGATTCTCCCTAAAGGAGAATTAGAGGCATTTTTCTTGCTTCTAGGTGGAATTTCATTCTCCTTTGGGTATGATTAAGGCAGCTCCACCAGCACAGCCACATGCTTTCACATCTTTTCTTCTTCCAAACTGCACCAGACTGCAACACTTTTATGGACTTGCCAAAGCCAAAGCCACACACCCACAAAGGAGGTGGACTGAAGCCCCTCTTCTGCCCCAGGTGGGTCATCTCAGCTCTTTTCCTCCAAAAAGGGATCAGAGCAATCTCAGACTGAAAGTGAGACCCTCTGGGATCCCTGAAAGAGACAGAGCAGGTTAAATAAATATATAAATAAATATGCAGGTGCCAGTGTCCCAGAAAGTCACTTTGTGCTGTGGCAGAAACAGCAAGACAGAAACAACTGACATAAGTATTTACTATTTTGTGATTTTTTTTTTTTTTCTTTAAGTTAGTTTAGGGTTTTTTTCCTTGAAAAATTCAAATAGTGCTTCTAAGCTCATCAGCACACAGAACCTGTAGCAAAAAATGTAATCATTTGGTGCCTACAAAGACCTCTGAATTTCAGCTACAAGGGGCTGGCAGCAGGGAGGACCTTCACAGGTATAACACCAACTGTGCCATTACACCCAAAGTGATGTGCTTACAATGATCTTCTGCCATAAACTCCACCAAAGCAGCGTGTTCCAACAAGACAATAACACAATAGGACACTGCATAAGCAAAGAGAATGTCACATCTTTTTGTGTAACAATTTCATAGGCATTTCCAAGCCAATCCCCAAGATACTGACAGTTGGAGGAATTCAGGCTATTCATTTTCCTGAGACAGCTTTAGAAGCCATCCTGTTTCCTTTCCTTCCTTTCCTTTTTTCCTTTCCTTTTCTGTAATTTAATTTTTCAAAATCCTGGACTTCACCATGAATGATGAGTTCCAAATGATGACAGAAATTACCTTAAATTACTATCACTGTCTTCAATGAAAAAGACTTCAGGGAAGTAAATTTATAAATATATGAAGTTTTAATTCACCTACATATTAAACAACAATCTTAAGACAGTGGGGCTATGCTGGATGGAGGAACAAAGGCAGAAGTGCATGCTCTGAATGTGGTCAGCTCAGTCACTTTCTGGAGTCAAACTACAGAGAGTGGATCCTTACCCACCTGCAAAAAACAAGTTAGCAACCTCTTAAACCCTGCTAAAATGGTAATTGTTAGGGGCCATCTACTTTCAAAGCATCCTCCAGGACAGTACTTCCTGGGACCCAGGAATCACTCTGGGCAGTTCAGGCCTGATCCTCTGCTCTTGGATCTTGATGGAATTACTCTGATTTATTCAGTAATTAGACCAGTTTAATACCAGTTCATAAGATAAGTTTTCACATATCAGTTTGCAGCTTCCCATTCATAGGACAAAAATGTTCTCATGTAGACCTGAACCATAGACAGGTGTTTTTCTCTTTTGTTTCCTGAAGTTTGCTTAAATATTTTGGGCCAGTTCCTGAATGATCACTGATGAAAGCTAACTAACCATCCATCTCCTTCCCAAATGACATCTTGATTTAGGACTGCATGGCACATCAGTTATAATATGACTAAGCCCATCTGAATTATTCTTTTACTTAACTCTGTATTAATCTGTAGGTGTTTCTCTGCCAGGCTAACACTGACACTGTGGCAAGCACTTTTCACTTTAAAGCTCTTCTGGCTTTTAACCAGACAAAATTAATGTTATTATTAAGCTGTTGAATCCTAATATAATTCATCTTAAAAACAGGCAGGTGCAAACAGTTAGTGCATATAAGGATGAGGAGCAAGGCTTGCTCTTATTGCACTCACAGGAACCTACCACTAGCTAATGGCACTGCAATAGGGTTTGCTTGGGTCTATAAAACAATCTAGGCTTTCAGGACATAAAAGTAATATAAAATTGAATTAAGGGTATAAGAGGTGCTAAAATAACATTTCCAGAAAGCAAGAAAGACAGTTAAAACAGAATGCACTCACTATATACAGAGGTAAATACAGAATTTTGAGAATACCTTCTATTATCCCTGTGCATATTCTCAGGAGGATAAGGAGGCTTTATATCACAGATAATTAAATGCAGGCTCTTTACTATTATATCTGTTGTATTCAAGAGAGCAGTAGGTTATAGGGCAATAGACTGAAATTAGATTTTAGCAGAACATGTGTCCTGACCTTTCTTTAAAGCAGATCTATTTACTTTATAATGCAGTTCATCTTGTAGGAACTGATGTACTCATAGCCAGTGTAAAGGTTAAGACATATGCGACTCTTAAACCTTCTTGCTTCTAGCTCTGACATAATTCTCTTTGTTTATATTGTGCAAAGAGATATTTTAAATAGCCAGTGTTGAAAATAATCTTTCTTTGTGGCTATGTTAATTTTGGCTATTGCAACATTTACACATCCAGCGGAGCAAACGCATTTCTAAATTGCAAATCTAATGGGCCTGATCTTCCCAGTGTAAATCAGAGCAGCTCTGCTGAAACAAATACTGAAGCCAGTGAAATATCACTGATTTATATCTAGGTACCTAACTTGGAGCTTAAATGGATTAAAGCCAGATTTGCATGGTTGTAAGTGATAAGATCTTGGCCTAGTGTATTTTGATACATTATGGGCCAGATTGTGAAACCCTTATGTCGGTGGCACAACTTGCATGAGAAAGTGCTCACCGATGTGGCTGTGGGCTGCACAATCTGGCTCTGTATTACACAGATGTAAACAAGTAACCAAGAGAAAGTTATTAAGTGGCTTTGATGATCTCATAAATAAACATGTCATGACACTTAAGTAGCTTTAATAGTATCAGAACCACAAGAAATATGAACAGTCCTATATTACAGATGTCCTGTGTTGTAGTCCTTAAACAAAATTGATGACAGTTGATTCAACTATATCATGCCATGGTTCTGGATACCATTTGATTTGCAGAGAAAAAACAGCATAAAATGGGACAATGTCATAATATACAATGCAAATAGGAGGTTTTTCACATTCCTCTTACTCCTCTTACTGTTGTTGTCTATCGATCTCCCAAAATCTTTTTCCCTTCGCATGTGATTTTATTTTTCCTCTTGATCTTATCTCTCTTAATGTAGTTTATCTTCCTAGAAAGACCTCCACATTTTGAGCACTACTTTTTCTTTCTTCTTTTTGCATTAGATAAATTTATCTATTAATTCTGCTATTAATTTAACACTAAGGCATATAACAGACATTATAAGTGTGTGTGCATGCATATTTCACTGACATTAACACACATATACATATATTAACAAATCCTGATTCTATGTGACAAATTCACAAGAAACACAGTCATAAATTTAAGCAGTGACAGCAGCCAAAGTCATCAGAGGTACACTACATAGTAGTGTAATATCCAAAATGCATGCCCACCCATGGAGCCACTGCTATGCCCTAACAGAAAAATGCTTTGGGATGGGATGTTCTGCATCCACTCAGGCCCTGTGCAATTACATTGTCATAACACATCACTTACTCAGCAGAAGGTGACAGGTTATTGAATCAGCTCATTTTCTATGTCTGTAGCTCCTGACCACTAAACACTGCATAACCCTCCTACCCAAATGTGTGGGTCTCTCTAGTAACAGCACCATGAACAATAAATACAAAAGAAATTGAACAAAATAGCATTTTTCTTTCAGACAAGCACTTTTCATTTTAGGGAAGTTTCCACAGAACCTACTCTATTTGACCATTTGGATAATGATCAAAATCTGCAGCATGCAGGGATAATACTTGAACCTTCAGTTGATTGGGGTGGAAAATAAAGGACAGCACCTCAGCAACTTCTCAAACATTGCTGGAAGCAAAGCAAAAGAAGACTTTTACAAAATCAGCATTTAGAAACAAAACAGCAGCTATGAGATTGGCTTACAGAGCCTCCTGGAGATGCTGGACACTTCAAACTCGTCCCACACAAAGCTGTTTGTCATGGACCAGGAATCAGTCACTTCCCAAGTACTCAGCTCAGAGCACATCCACCAGCACTGGCACCTCATGGGGCTGGAAATGTTCCCAAGGAGCATTCTGTCTGTCTCAACAATTACTCTGAAAAATCTGTTTCCATCTAAGTCAAAGGACGTTGTAAACAAAGCTAAAGGAACAGAACAAACAAAATAGAAAGGTAGAGGTATAAAATGTTGTGCATCTACACAGCCACAAAAAAAACTACCTTAGTTTTTTTAAGAAATATAAAAAATTATGTCTTAAAGAAATATTTATCTTTTTTTTTAAAAAAAAATCCTCATATTAGTTTTTGTACTTAATATTGTCATTTCCCTCATTCATAGTCTGGAATGCATAGAAATTACAGATTTTAGTCTTTTAAACCATAGTTAAAAACAATAAGCAGTAAAACTAGGAGGTTTCAAGGGGAGGCTGTGCACCAATAGCTCTGTTCTGACATGATATGATAAATATCGATTCACTGGGCTGTTAGGCCTTTCTACTGGATTATCCCAAGTCAGTTTTTATTACTGTGTGCAGAGCCACACAGAGCTGTAGCACAGGGCTCACCACAGTCAGCAAACAGTAGCAGCAGTGTGGAGTCCCAGGCTTGTGAGCAGTGCACGGGCAGCACAGCACTGGGAGCCTCCTGCACCACCTGCCCCCTCCCAGAAAAGCTGGGGACTGCTACCAAAGGCTTAAGGTGAGACCAGAAAATTCTCCTCCTAGAAAATGCAAGCCCATATAGCAGCTGAGTTCACCTAATTAGCTGGTATTGAGCCATACACGTAGGCACACGGAGAAAAGAAGGGACAGGGAAGGGTGTTTGGCAGGAATACTTGCCCACTGCACATTCTTTTCTACCCAGGGGAAGTAAAAGATGATTTTAAAGGACGACCCAGTGTGGGAGTTGCATTATTGCCTGCTCAGCTCTATGGGCAACTAGGTTCTCAGCAGTAGCTCCAATTCCTCTGATAGTCCCATATTTGTCATACTTTCCTCTGTTTTATGGTTATCCAAATGAAGAAGTGTGCCTTGCAAATGCCCTTCAGAAAGAGGAAAACCATTCCAGGTTTCTATGCAAGAACCAGACTTCAGGAAAAGCCCTTAAATATTTTGATGGAGCAGTGCCTTTTACCAGCAACACCACCAAGATAAAAGTTTCTGATGGCTAATAAATACAGCTGCAGTCTTACCACTATCACACCTGCTGTAGAAATGGAAATTTGGATGTTTGAAACCATTAATGTTTCTCTTGATACCACGAAGCACTGAAGAGAGGGGCCCTAACATCAGCACACAATGTTTCCCTGCAGCATCTTCTCTGGGTACCTACAGACACCAAAGCTCCTGGCATGACCTTAAACTCTGCCCCTGCCACAAGCAACACGAGGCAGAACAGCACGGAAGGAAACTCCCTCTCTTTTCCCTCAGAACAAAGCTTTACTGCAAGAGGGATGATCTGTCCATGAGTGAGGACACAGCTCTGGAGGAGCCAGCCTGTGTGGTGGTTGCTATATGAGTCCACTCGCAGGAGTGAGAAGTAGCTGTAACAGCACATATGGCACACTGTGCTTCCCCACGCTGCTTCACAGGCAGCCAGGACATTCTCCTTGGGAGCTCCAACGAGCACACACTGGCTGGGGGAAAGTTCTTGCAGCCCCTGGCACGGCTGCCTCTCCTTTCCATCCTCTCTCTCCTTTTCTGACATTTCCCTTAAAGTTTCTAAACTCACCCATTCTCCTTCCTCAGAGCAACGCACACAAGGGCCACATTGTGCACTGGGAAATGGTGAATCATGAAAAACAGTAATTAATGCTGAAATGCCATATGTGGTGTTGTTTTTGAATGCATTGCATAAGATTAGTGTTTCCTATAGATATTTTTTCCCAATAAAAGACTAGGCTTTCTCTTAAAACTAAAATAAAAAGCAAACTCTGAAACAGCACCAAAACCCACGAGCTTGGTAATCATCCTCAGTAATGCAATTTTGAGTTCCACAAAAATTTACTTATTCTGGCAAGCTCCAAATCTGTGGAGTAATTACCACTGGCGTAAGGGATATCTGCACTGATTTTAATGTGAGCAAAATGGCTTCTGCAGTGTTCTAAGAGGAAAAGTAGATATATTATGGAAGAGGCTTTACATAATAACCTTTTTGTAAAGCTTGGATGGCAAGATGATTCTGTAAGACACTGAAGTCACATGTCATTAATCAGAAATGACAGTCTTTATTCATGTATATTTGACTGAAACTGCATAATTTTAGCCTCCAATAGCCCTGAATAAATGACCTTAAGTATAGCACTTTTTCAAATTGACAGTGATTGATGATGGACCAAAAAATTATGAACACTGAAGAAGTAAACACGAAAAATAGACAAACCCTTTAGTATCACACAGATTTTTTGTTTGCACTTTTCCGATTCTTTCACTCATTTTTATCTCTATAACCTTGCTCATCATGCTTTAATCATTTTTATACTGCAGCATTTGTTACATTCTGCCTGCAGTGCCCCCACACTAAACCCTGAGCTCGCTGAAAGATTCATTCAGATAAATGGAATTGATTTCATATTTTCCCATTCATGAAAAGAGTCTTTAAAGTTAGAAACTCTTTATGCAGAATGAAACTAAAGAAACTGATTACTTCTAGGCAGCATTTATCTACATCTCTTGACAAAACTACTGAGCACTTACTCACGTGAGCAGCATTCCTTTCACAATGAGAGGTTAACCAGCCTCACCAGAGCTGCTGCTGCAGCCCTTTAGCTTCCAACTCCCTCTTTACAAACACAAACCACCTCACTGACCCTGGGATAAATAATGTAAACAATGTTCTCTAAGTAATTAAAACCCCACCCTATTGATCCTTTTACAAACCACTATGTGCTCACGCTAATTGATGAAACAGTAAAGAGAAACCAGAACCTAATTAAATTCGTTGTGCATAAACTCATCCTATCTGTAGCAGCATCCAGTTCTGGAATTAATTACTGACCCCACCTCGGACCCAGCACTGTGCCTCAGCACCAGCTGATGTTCCCTACATGCAGAGGACACAGGGCTGGAATGAGACACAGTTTTTGTACCTTCCCCAGAGGGTCTGCTTGTATTGGAGCCCGAGTTTATGGGCTGACATCTGCACTGGGGACAGCACGAAGGAGAACACTGTGGCAGAGGGGGTTCACCCATTTGCTGATAGGACTGGTCTGTCTCTCTGTGACCCACCAGGATGGGACCAGCTGGGAGATGAGAGAAGGGCAAGTGCTGCCCTGCACCTATTCCTTCTGCCTCTGCCATCAGTCACTCAGCAAGACATGGTTTCTGATTTCAGATGGCTTTAGATGGTTTAGTCCACAAAGCAGATTTCATATCACAAGCAGAGTGGCAGAGCAAGAGGAAAGCCAGTGGCTTGCAAATTGTAAAAATATCTGGATGCATCTTTTAATTCATCTCCTTACAAAAAGCTCTAAGATTTAAAGATTACATTGGAAATAGGTGTGACCCTATATTTTTCCTTGAGATCAAGTATTGGCCAAGTAGGAGCATCACCCAGAGATCACCCTAGCCCTGCTGTCTGTCGCTGGGGCTGGTGGTTGGGCTGATCCATCATATATGGTTTGATCTCCCTCACAGTCTGCAGGGCTGAGTGTGAGGCACTGGTTTGTCGTCCTGGCAACTGAAACACAGTTCTAGATGCTGCTTTTATCTGGTGCTGTACAACAACACAAATCCCTTCTGTCTGTCAGGCTTAAATGAAAATTTTTGGGGTTTTGTTTAGTTTTCTGGTGGGGGTTTAAGTAAAAAATTTCTTGGTTTTACTAAGAGCTGGCAGTTGTTGTGAAGGTAAAGATGAACTTTAAAACTTTCAGTTGATATTAATTCACTGTATTCCATAGCTTTGAACTGATTCCGGGAGATTAAAATTCTGCAATGTTTCATTAAGAGCACACTGATGCACGTGCTGCTAGACTGTAATATAAAAGGCTTTTATTAGCACTTTTCCCTAGCATGAGAGTGACTTTCATATTGGATTAATATGGCTAATATTGCCACTGCATTATCACTTTATGAAAATTTGCTAATGAGATTTGAAATTGCTTAATGAAAATATCCCAGTTCTTCCAAACACCTACCCTGCTGACCACCTGGCAGAAGCTGGACTGCAGGGCCCCTGCAGAAGTGGGGAGTGAGCACCTGATGCCATGAGAGGCAAACTTTGATTTTTCTCACACACTGCAGCATGTAATAACATTCCACATCAAGATCCCCTGAGTTCCACCATGTCAGGCTCACTTAGGGCTTCAGGCAGTGTGACAGAAGGTGACATGGTGTAATCCAGAGCAATAAGCTCTGAGGAGCCTGTTGCCTCATTAAAGCACTTGTGCAACCAGGCTGGGTGTGCTGTGACCAGCATTGCTGGGCTGCTGAGTCCTCTCCTCACTTTGGCACCACAGCTCTCTCCAAACTGGAGTGGCCAGACCATGCTTCCACCACGTGCCCCCAGCAGCCGTGGGCAGGGGGAGTATGTGGGGACATGCCCTGCCAACAGGTCCAGTAATTCAAAATAAAAATTAAAACAAAACAGAAAAAACATAAAAAAACAGCCTTGAACCAACAGCAGCAAAACTTATTCCCTGCTGTTTTCTTTGAACAGCTTCCACTTTGGGGTCTGTTTTTAATTTTAAGCTTAGCTTGTCCCACTTTGCTATTCCTTGCCCAGAGAAGGCATAACAATGGCTTGGGCACTTGCAGAAGTAGCTGCACTTCTGCATTTGCAAGAGAGAAGATCTTGAAGACATTCACCAGTGCTCAGGAGCACTTTGGAACTAAAAAACCATTCCTACAGATATACAACCCAGGTCCACAGATTTTCAAAAGATCCATTAAAAAGGAGCACTTCTCACTTACAGTAATTGCTGAAGGCCATCTGACTCCCCTGGTAAGCAATAAAGCTCCATTTTTTTCCTCATTTCCAGTTGTCACAGTTTTCTACTGGGTTATGAAGACAATGAGGAGGAAACCTGGAAAAGTCTTGGTCATAATTCAGCATTCCCTGGCACATTTCTCAGCAGTGGAATTATGCAACAGAGGAATCTGTCCTCGGGTGTCTACTTTTCTCCTGCCATGTGTCGTTGGAGCTTGTATCCCTGCATCCAATGCCCAGTGAAACAAAAAGAGCCCTCACTGTAGGAGGCATTGGGGCTGCTGTTAGCAGAGTGAAGAGCTCTGTGCAGGGAGCAGTGCTGTGCTCCAGGAAGTGCTGAATGCCAGTGTTTATCCAGGAGAAATCTGGAGCACCTAAATTTCTCTTTTGGTCTTGAGTATTTTATTTATTTATTTATTTATTTAGTTAGTTAGTTAGTTAGTTAAATTTTTTCTTTGTCACTGGTTTTTCATCCCAGTGAAAAGCTTACGGGAAAGAGGCACTATGCAGTTTAAAAACAGATTAGTGAGCAGATGTTCATCTAATTCAAGAACCCACCATGAATTTTTGTTTATTATTGGATTACATTTAGGCCACAAGAAAGATAAAGCTGCTACTAGAATGTGCATGTATGATGCATATCAGGGCCATCCTAGTGCAGGTTTTAATGGAAAAAACCCCAGTTTTGGACACATAACAATAACACTGATAGGCAACCCTAGGTCAAGTAGCTCTACTTTCAAACTCAACTCCTGGTGCCATTGGGATTCTCACCAGCTGAGATTCACCAACACCCAGAAACATCTGATGTCTGCTGAGAGCCATCAGGACTTGTTTCCAAGATTAGAGTCCAGACCATTTCAGATTTACTCTTTGGCTTCTTTTCACATCTGCACAGGTTGTTATGATTTCACAGCAAATGTTGGAAAAATACACACCTTGATTTTAGCAGTATGCCAAAGGCAGGTGGTTAATTGGTTATGTCATGTACTAGTCAATCCCCAGCACAAAAGGCATGAACAAAGTTACATGGACTTCCAAACAGTGTACTTGCATTGATCAGACTTGGAAAAACACAGAATCAAGCAAAACCCCAGCCCCTGAGCCAACTTCCAGCATGGCAATTGAGAGACTCAGAGCTCCTCATTCTCATTCACACAAAGGTTTCTGAGGCATCACTGGCAACATAAAAATACCTCAAAGGGGATATAAATATTCAACCCTTAAGGTCCATTTACATTGCTAGAGGGGTGTAAAATGGCCTTAGGGTAAAAGAGAATTAAGATAATAGATTTTAGGGGCAGAAGGGATCCCTGTGATTGCTTAGTCTCACCATAGAGTTTCACTCAATAATTCATTTGTTGAATTGATGTCTTCTGGTAGCAGGAGTGCATCTCAGTACCACAGGTGCTTCCTGCCCAGTGAGCCATAAGGATATTTTGCAATGAATTTGCCAAGGCTACACAGTGCAGTGAAGTGTTCCTGTGGCATCCAGACATCCCATTTGTAAGAGCTGAGTCCCTTCTGTTTAGCCTAGAGCCCACCAGGCTGGGAGTGTCCAGGCTAACAGTACCACTTGAGCATTTTGGCTGGGTACAGCATCAGAAGGAGCATCAGGACAGACATCCAAGGAAAGTCTAGAAGAGGAATTCTTTCCTCGACGGTTAAGGCAACTGACTTCACACGTGTGCAGAAGTCACAGCCTGAAATCAGAGACTGAAGTTACATAAACACTGTTCTGTTGCTGCTGGTCATGGTCATTGCTGCTGAGAAACAGTGCTGGGACAGAGCTCCAGCAAAAAGTGAGAAGGTGGGAAGACCAAGGTGGATGCAATAGTTCTACTCTGAAATGCAAAAGGATGCAGTCCCTGACACTGGGGCTCATCTCTCATCCTCCTGGGTAGAAAAGTTCACAAGCACAGGGCTGGATCAAGCTCTTTGTGCTCTAGATGACCTAATTTTTAAAAAATTGGGTTCAACATGCAGGCTCTTGCAAAAAAACAGATGCTACAAGTGAGCTGAACAATCTTGGGTAATTAAATTGTAATAAAAAAATTGTTTCATTCATTAACTATGGTAATTGACCAAAAAGCAATAGGACACCTGCTATTTTCATTATAACTTCCCTGATATAATTCAGGGTGCAATCTCCATGTGGAACAGGTCATTTAAGTTTAACATGGCTTCAGATTATTGTATTAAACAGCTCATAAATATGTTCACTTTCTATTTCCAATGACTACTTTTAACAGAGTTTGACCAAAGCTGAATCCTTAGCTCAGGATTTAGAACAACCATCATTTCCATCACCAGATTTCTAAGAGTATTCTCATCTCTTTTTACCCATTCCTCTAGGACCCATCTAGCATGAAATGTAGTCTCTGTAGATCTTTCAAAGGTCAGTGGGTGTTGCCTCGTATTTTGCTTGTTTGTTATTTAAATGTGATAATGTACTGCCTTTTTGTTATTTTTATTTATTATTTACAATGTGTCAATAGATGGAAGTGTCTCCCCTGCAGAGTACTGTCTGACAAACAGATGTACTGGAGATGCAGAAGAACACTTCTATTTTCCCAGTACAGGGCTTTTTTTTTTTTTTTTTCACATCCTGCAAAAGAAGGATTTATTGTCTAACTGTATGGATGTCAATGCTGAGCCAATTCTGCAGCTCATTCAGACAGGATTCTTACTGCAGTAATATATTTACCCAAATAACAAGCATTGTGGCAACTGGTTGCAAAGATACAACCAAACACATTTATCATAGTTTTAATTTAAGTAGTAATGAAGCATGAAAAAGTAACAAGAGCAAAAAATAAGGTGGATTCACGTAATCATTTCGGTGAGTTTTTTTTACTGTAAAAATTACCCCAGAGCTCCTAAGTCGTATCTTGAGAATTTTAGCTAAGCTGCTTCTTGGCTGAGTTTTTTAAGGGCTCTGCTTACTTTCAATTTCAGCTGTACAACTTGTACAGCACATTGAATGATTTAACCAAGCAGATTTAAAGTTCAGTAGACAGTGTTCTTTGTTAGATTTTAGTCACATACCAAATTCAATAGACTCTGCTGCAGGCGTACGTCAAAATGCCAGGAAGGCATGAGACATTGTTGAATATGTTGGAGTTTATTGTTTAGAAAAAAATTAAACTTGGTCTCTCATTCAATCTTTTTAATTAAATAGTCATACTCTAAAGCTCAAGGGACAAAGGAAAAAAGAGAGAAAAGGCAGTTGTTCTGTAAAACACAACAGATATTTCTTTATATCTGCACTGAAGAAGTCAATGTATGTCATCTCTCACAAAAATAAATACAAGTATTTTGGGTAAATGAATTACCATCACTACTACTAGCTATTACCTACATAAGATCATTAACAAACAAACAGCTTTCCTGCATAAATAGAGCTTTGTTTGTTTCTGGATAAAAAAAAAAATGCATAAAAACTGCCATCATATTCTCTGCTGGTGAGTTTTGGAAAACAAGTCTTAGAACTCTCTGTAAAGATCTCACATGAAAACTGTACAGCCATGTGTGATAGCTAGCTAGAAATCAAGGCATTTTTCTGCTCTCTGTCTGCAAATCTGTCCTTAAATATGAACACTGAGCAGACTGTATGCTAAATCCCAGGCATGAGCATTAAATTGCTTAAGCCCGGAGAACTGCCAGGATTCCACCGAGCCTCCCGTTCAAGGAATCCGCTCAAAGGCCACTATTAATAGTCTGACCACAATCCCAACCACTGGATTGGGAGTGGGAACACTTGAAAAGTGCTCCAAGTGTGGGCAACCACAGCACAGAGAAGCAGGAGGTTTTAACTCCATGGCCCCGCACGGCTGGAAGGAAGTTCACTCCTCAGGGGTCGCGGAGGGAAGCAGGCTGCTCGCCAGCACAATCGTGGCTTTGCTTTGCTAAACCATCAAAGGAAGATTTTAATTTCAGACTATCCATGGGGTATGGTCATTCCCACTCCCTGCCATGCTTTCCCAGACAGTAATGTATGTCACCAGCCAATATTAAAACTAACGATGGTTTTGGCTGCTCTCTGCCATTGTCTGTATGATCAAAATAACAACAGAAACCATAAATCTCTTTTATCCTAGTTAATGCTAAATTGTGTGACAGGAGTGCTTAATTCCTGCAAATGTAATGAGAATGAGAAGTGGTACAAATTCTAAACCACTGAATTACAATCTTTAAATTGTAATCCTGTTTTCGTCCTTGCAGACTAATTCACAGTAACTTGCAGCAAATCACTCAGTAACTCTTTAGATTGGGCTTCTTAATATTCATATTATCAATTATCTATTTAATGGGGGAAGAGATAGCTCATTATTTCTCTTCATTCCAAATATTTTCAAATGCAAAGTGAAGTTTTACAAGGTTATGGTGAAAATATGCAATATTTTCTTACACCAAACTGTCCAGTCAGGAAAATCACCCTGTTAGTGGTGATCAAGCAGCAGCCATGGTCTTACAGGCAGGAGCCTCCATCTGTTCTCTCTGAAACTAAGAGTTGTTTGGCCAGTTTGGCAGGGCAGGTCAATGCTGAGTGTACTCATCTTTGGTAGCATTCAAACAATAAAATAACGAAATACTTCTAATGTATCTACAGTTTGAGAAAGAAAGAAAATTAGTAGTTACTGCTCAGTGCTTGGCAGTTAGGCTTAGGGCTTGGAAAAGACTAACTTAACCTGATATAGTCAATTTTCCCACTTACTTGCCTTCCCACTTTCATGGATTTTACCTGTAGAGTTTGTTCATGAAACTAAGGTTTACCTGCCCCATTCTAAAACTTTCCAAAGCCATAGTAACCTTTGCAGTGGTTTTAAAATTAGTTCATTTAACATAGGACTTAAAAACAGGGGTTGCAAAGGTGTACCCAGTCTGGTCTCCAGTGTCCAAAATCAGCTGCTCTGGGATGAGCACAAGACACACACAACATGCTGTTTTCCCAGATTGCCTTCCAGCCTCCAGCCAGTTTTATCAGGAGGCTTCCCAAACCAGAAATGTCCATGTTGAAGAAACCTGAATGGATTTTCCTTGATGATGGATTTTGACCTGCCCACACTTTGAACCGTCATAAACTTTTAGCATGCTGACAGGAGGAGTGTGTCAGGTTGAATATTCTGCAAGAGGGCATGTGATGGTTGGTACAGGTGCTGTACAGAAAAGGAGTTCAGGATTTAACCTTTTGCATGAATATATCAAAACAGGTATTTATCTCAGAGTTCAGTGGCTATGTGAGAGTTTTATTCTTTTTTTTCAGCAGAAGTTAACTTTTTTATTTAGTTGAACAGGCTTGAAGTAAATTCTACCAACTTTCATTTTCAAACTACAATAGCCAATAATCACTTACAATCCAGGTGCTGGGGAGGTGTGCAAGAACCTTTTAAAATGTAAAATAACATGATTCTCTGACAAATAGAAAGGAAATCATTTTCAATCTAAAAGCAGTTGGAAAATTCATGATGTGTACTCATTAAAAGTGCCTTCAAGATATCAAGACAGGCTTTCTCTGTAAACGCCAGATGAATAAGAATGGTAAGTAGCACTATGATGTACAAAATGCTTCAATGAACACAGTTGGTTTTGGTTTATGCTGTTGGGTTGACTTTTTTTAATCAAATCTGTATTGCTTAAAAGAGTTGTATATGTACCAAAAGTAGGAAAGAAGTAGGGAAGAAAATCTAATCCCACCTCTGTGCCAAGATGGTAAAACCAGCAATATTGGTGTTGGTTTGACCAAATACAGGGACAGTGGAGGAAGCACCTTTTATTTTAAATTATTAGCTGCTTAAATGCAGCTTAAATGCTGATTAAATGCCTAAATCTCTATAAGGAGAAGCAATATCAACTCTTTCAGCACCAAATTAACCCCCAAATTTTGCCCGACCTCAGTACTGCTGACAATCCTTCATACAGGGCTGCAAAGGTGAAAGGGGCAGTGTTGGGCTCTGACTCAAACAGTCCTCACCTTGCTGCCAGCAGGAATAGAAGCACAGCTCTGAGTTATAATAATTCCTTTACATTGTAAAAGTACTGAAGCTGCTCTGTCAAGATTTGGTCCAGTAGCTCCAAAGCCACTGTGAACTTTACAGTGGATTTCAAGAGGTGATACCTAAAATCAGTGATACTAAAAAAAGTTTGGAATGGAAATTCTACATATGATACTGTAGGGGATTAATTATTTTTTATTCAAGTGCCATTAAATTCACAAAGGGATCATCTAACCACTTTTTGTTCCAAGGACTCAGTTTCTTAGAGCACCTGATGCTGGTACAGAATGCTTATGTACCCTTGCATTTCCTTGGCTCTCAGATATTGACTGGAGATCTGTGTAATTAAAACCATGCTTCCTCACATGAATGCCTACTTGTCTGAGTAGGCCAGCAACTGCTCCTTATTAGGGTTTCTTAAGGGGGCAAAATTATTCCATAGTATATATATTTTGTCTCAATTTATGTAGATGACCAATTATCTTGTCATCTCCTTTTCTTTCACTCTGTTCCATGCCTTTAGCAGCAGAGGGCAGGGCCTGTGCAATGCCCACCTCCCACCCAGAAGACCTGAAATCAATCACCCTACTTGGGAGCCAGGGGGTTGTGTAACTTTCCAAAGAGGTGACCTTCCTCCACTGCTCAGGTTTCTGGTATCTCAGTCCATCTGTCTGGTCCTCTTGTGCTCCTGGCTTCCTTGGAATGGCCCTGGAGAACTCAAATCCAAGATGAAAAAGATAAGGCCAGTGGTCTTACCAATGTGGATTGAAAGGATTTGAAATCACCTTTACCACTTTTCTATGTTAACCAAAACTCCTGTCCAGTTAGGAACACTACAAGCATTTTGCATTTTTTAAAAATAAAGTACCTCATAGCAGCAATAGCTTACCCAAGTATAATTGCACTGTAGTTCTATTAAAAAAAAAGTAATGCAAAATTTATACTAATTGTAATTCACAATAGTAATTGTGAATAATTTCACAAAATCTCTGGCCTTTTTTATGGCTATTTCTAACACTGAGCTTGTGCACACTATATACACACTGTAGAAAATGTCAGACAACTTCTGTTGGAGCAGAGATATATAAAAGTGTATCATCAACTTTTTGGTGAGCACCCAGTGAGTGATACAGCTATTGTCTGTACCTTCTAAACTACATAAATTCAGCAACTTACCTTTTGGATTCACACTCCTGCTTTATTGCACTCAAGCTTACAGACCTCTTGTATTTTCTGTTTATTGCCAGATCCTTTATGCATATGCCCTGAATGCCTCCAGCACCTCCATCCCATCCTCCCTGGGCTCCATCCGGCACGTGCACCCTCACATCCTGCCCCAGCCCCTCCATGGGCAGCCTGATTATGCACCAGCAGTTGACACAGAGCAGTGCTTTCCAAATTCTTGCTGTGAAAAGCTTTTGAGGTGTTTCAGTAGAAGGCTGCTGGTTGTGAATACGAAAGCAGGGGCTTTCCCCTGTGCAGAGGCCCCTTCTTAAGTATAAAGTACAAACAATGAAAATGAAAAGCAATAAAAAAAGAAAGATCTGGGCTTTGAATGCTTCTTTGGGTCAAGCACTAAACCCTCTTTTGACAGCTACACAACCCACACTTGTTCTCCTCAAGAGAATTTGACCTCAAGTAAGGAATTGAACAAAGTGCATATTTTGTCTACAGTGGACAAATACGTTGTTCTAAAGCAACAAACTGCAGATAAAATATACAGATAACGATAGGGGAAAAACCCCACACTTCCTAAAATAAAACCCCACTACAATTTATGCAGATTTTAAAAAGAAAAAAGTATTTTTTTTTATTTCATTGACTTTGTATTGTATGGCAGAAGCTTTTTAAAGCATTATACTTTTACTCCATTATTGATTAACCAAAGTCAAATAACATTATCATTTTGCTTAATGCATTTAAAGCACAAATATTTTCCCAGATGTTCTGCACAGGCACTTTGCAGATTTCAGTGGAAGTTGTTTACATGCTGAAACATTGAGCCTGGATAGAAACACTTTGCTGTGATAGCAACACATACCCAACAGTTTTCATTTACTCAATTCAAAAGGAAAATTGCTGCTCCTCCCTCTCCTTCAAATTCTCTTTCTCCAAGAAATATTCCTACGTCACTGGAAAAAATTACAAGCATGCTCATAATGTCTGCATTTCTCTGTCCATTTTCAGCTAAGCCCTAGTCCAAAGTATCCTGAAATAATTTGGATTATTTTTTACTGGCTTCATGGGCTCTTATTTAGCCCTGAGCACACTGCAAAGCTCTTTTTACTTTTCCATAGGTGCAGTGCTCGGTGGTGCTGTGAGTGAGGCGCGTTGGCACCGGGGAGATCTCCTGCCCCATCAGAGGCTGCAGTGGCCCTCAATGGGCTGCTCTGCTGCCTTTGACATGTCCAGTTATACCTTGCTTTAACACCAAAGTGATGTGACATGAGGTAAACATGGAGCCTGTGCTGCATGCACATCCTGTGGTGCCTGGCAGCACTGGGACACCATTCCCGGTGGGAGCTGCCTGTTGTGCAGCTGAACGGGCAGGGATGCACAAGTGTGCATCAGTTCTTTTTTCTTGCTGATCAGCAGCTTTGAAAATGGAAAGAAATGATCAGGGCAAACTCCACCTTCAGTTTAAAGCCAAGTACAGCTAAAGGAAACATCAGCAGAAATGAATGTGAAAGTAGCACAATTTTTGTCCAAGGATGTTTAATTTGTCCAAGCCTGCTAGCAAGTTCTGGTTGTTTTCTGAAGTGAAGGATAACTTAGGTTAAAGGATAAAAGGAAGGAAAAAAGAGAGATTGCCCAGCCTTTACAGAAACACAAGTATCTAAACTGAAACTCAGAATTACATGTATTTCAACATGGGCTCAAGATTTGCTGTAATACACTTGTCTGCTGTAATTGACCAAAACTTCTATAGATTTATCTGCCACCATTCTATAAGGGAGAAAGTCTGTTTACAGAAGGATGATAATCACTAGTTTTATCCATATTCTGTCAGTGCCAAGGCATGGTAAGCAGTAACCAAATCCTCTGGCAGTCTGTGCAGCAAAGCACCTAACATGTTAACCCCAAAATCCCCAAATGCATGCCTAGATTTATGTATATTTTAAATATTTGCCACATACAATTAAGTGCACCCATCTGGACATCTCTTTTGTAAAACAAATATGTATTGTGTATGTGCACAATCTATTAATTTCCTTGTGACCCACAGGAACAGGAGGAACGTGAAGGGGGGTTAAAAGAGGAGAAGTTCTTCAGGACAAGCTTCCCACAGGTGATGAGCAGATAGGAGCAGGGTGCAAGATTTTATTTATTATATATATATATATGTATGTACACACATATCAGGGCAGCAGTGCTAATCCCCTGATCAACAGTCCATAAAGCAGAATTTTCCAAACTGAGTTCTGATTTCCAGGCCCTGAATATTCTTCACTTCCAGAATTAGGAAGAGGAAAATAAGAAATGGTACAGCTACTTACTATTTCCTTAAATGTAATGGTCAATTCTTATGATTCCTGGAACATCAAAATCAATTCCAAGATTAAGTACTTTTAACTACCATCAAGAAAATTGTAAAACAAGAGATTTATTATTTATGTACTTTGTGCTAATGCATTGTATGTTTGTTATCAGTACAGTATGGGCTATAGCATTAAAATAAACCAGCCTGCAGTAACTATACAGTTTAGGTTTCACAAATATTGCCAGCAGGTACCCTGGCACTTTGTTTGCCAGCATTAACTTCTCTGTTTTGTAAATACAAATATTTGGTTTAGGCATCTGGTCAGTCAAGAGCTGTGACTGCTGACCCAGGTAGAAGTTTTCAAACCTGTGCACAGTAGAATCCCTTCTAAATGACTGCAGATAAAATTCACCATCAGCTGGGTAATTCCTTACATAATTATGATGATTCAGTCACTGAACCAGCACTAAGGTTAGATACCTGTACTTAAAAATGAGACCAATGGCTTGTTTTGAACAGAATTTAATAAAAGAAAATGGAGAACTTGTAGGTTCTGATTATTATTACGAATACTTGGGTCTGTTTGGAAAACAAATACAATGCTTTGCAATTAGACCCCTGATCTATGAAAGCACTTGTGCAACTATATAACAGAGCATATGAGTAGTCACTTCAATGAAATTGCTACTTTTATACATGAATTATCAGCTCATTTTAAATTACTTTCTGGATCAAGGCCTCTCTTTTACAGTCAGAGCAGCAGAGTTACAATGATGTAGCAACTCCAGTTTGGAGAAAAATACCATACCAAAGGTAACTGCATCATAAAGATATTCCTGGAAAGAGAATAAATGATACCTAGAAGAAGTGTCCATATAACTGCAGGACAAATATAATTATCTGTTCACCTTTTTTTACCTAGAGGATTAAAACAAATTTAATTGGAAACCTTCTAAGAAAACTCTCCACTACTTTGTTTAGGAGCTGAAGATGTTAATTCTCCATGAACTTGGACAAAACCCACTATTTAAAATACCACTTCTGGTTTTTAACTGAGGTAAACAGAATGCATTCCAAATCTCCAATGTAGACTATTGAAGTGTCGCAGCAGCTTGTTCAAAGCAATACATTCACTTCTCAAAGATTTTAGTATTATAATTGAAAATTCTCTCCTTCCGATGCACCTGAGAAGCATTAACTTCTTGGTGACTTTAAGAACCAAATCCTTTAATACAAACCTAGCTTTTCCCACAGTCGCTTGAAAATATTTAGCATTTTTTCAGTTGGATGCAATTTTCATAATAAAGTAGCTCACTTGGCTACCTGACACCACAGACAAAGACACTGAGTGAGCAGCTCCTGCCAACTTAGAGCATGATCGCAACCCTCAGCTACATATTAAGTAGGCTTTGAAATATCCAATTGCTGTAACAATGCAAGTAATTTATGTATTATATATTATTGTTGTCTATTTTTTCATTATTCATAACATATGTATTTTCTTCTGTAACATCCAGGCACAAGTCTTTCATACCCCATGTCTTTCAGTCAGCCTTAACAGAGCATACAACAGTTCTTACAATTATGTAACGTTTAAATTCCACCTCTCTGACCAGTTTTAGGTTACCAAAGCAGCCCTTTGGTACTATTCTGGATGCCACTGGCCCATCCCATCCCTATGGACCCTGCTCCCTACATTTGTTCAAATTTCACTGGCAAACCTCACAGAAATGTATGGGAATGACATATATTTTTTTTTCTGCAGCAAAATACTCAGCCCCAGTCTATCAAATCAGAAATGTTCATAGTTAACTGCATTTCTGGCAGTTTCAATGGTACAATTGTAAAACTATGGTATATTTTGTCAAATCAAACCCTACAATGAACCAAATGATCCTGGTTTATTTCCATCCACTTAGCCTATTAATGCAGGCTAATACTGCATGTTCTTGTGGCAGCAAACCCTAAAGTGTACCAGGAGACTCCAGTGATAGATTACATGTACATGCTGTGTCATATCCAATTAACTCAAATTGACTGTGTACTGCATTATGCTGTTAGTGCATGGAAGATCAATAAATATGGAGAAAATCCAACGAGGCGCTCTCCATTCCCATCCAATTCTAGTAGGTCTGAGACAGATCATGCTCCTGTGATGTGTGTGCTGCTGCTGAAGAGGGCAGGTGGTGCATAGACACCATTCAAACTTGGCCTATTCAATCTAAACTCCTCTAACTCGCCATTCATGCATAGCAAAACACCATCTGGTCCTATTTTGCCTCCAGCAATCACAGCTGACCAAAAACGATAATAACAGCTGTTGCAAAACAAAAGCCAAACAAAGGGGGGAGGGAAAGGTTAGAATGCAGTCCAGTGCTGCAAAATACTCCATGAAGTGAGAAATGGAAAAGGAGCCATTCAAATAGGAATCCCCATTGAAAAGAGTCAGTGCAAGACTTGTGGTTAAACTTGAGATATTTAATCCATCTGTCCTGCAAACCACAATGGTCAGGTGATAATATAAAATTGAGATTATGTTGCACAGAGGTATTTAAAGGCTTTGTTCTCCAAGTTAGAAACTAATGACCCTGTGTCAGCTAAAAATTAAACCTCCTTATGTTCTTTCATCATGTGTCAACCTGGGTTAATGTGAAAGTAGAATGTGGTTAACCGAGGTGATAAAGCATCTGAAACCTTGGGAAAAGAAGGGAGCAGTAAGTGCTTGTAAATGCTATGAAGAAAAACATTCTTAAAAACCATGCACGACACTGAAACCATACAGATTATTGCATTTTTCTCGTATAAATTGTGTATCAAGCGATTTAAACTAGCAGTTTTATTTATGACCTATGATAGCACAGTTATTCACTTAGTCTTAGGGAACATGAACACAAACTTGCACAGTTTGAAACACAAGATGTTCTGCAATATGCTATTGTGGGTAATGCAAAATATAATTTTGTGGCAAGCAGAGGGATGCTCCAGTTTTTCAAGATTCAAATTTTGATATTTAAAATGTACAGTCCTGCTTGATGATTAATTTTCCTTTTTTTTTTTTTTTTTTTTAGCTGCAGTAATTAAAACTATTTTTCCTGGAATTGAACATCAGTAGTTCAGCAGCTCTTAATCAAATGTGATAAAACCCAGGATTTATGAAACCATTTAATGAGTGCAATAACACCTGCTTCTCGCTGCAAATAGTTGAAAACAGACTTCAGTTGTAATTAACTCTTATCACTTGTGACATTTTTCCAACGATACTTCATAGGTCTTCAAAATGACAATTATAGAACTAATACACAATTACTGTCACATGCAGTTTAGCAATTATTTCTGAAGACATTTGTCTAAAGGTTTCAAAAGCGACTATAAAATGGTTTTCTTTGTTATGTAACATTGGTTAAAACTGACACACACAAAATCTCTCCCAACCAGCCTCTGTCATGCCATTTCTAATGCACTTGGAATAAATACCCTCCATCCCAGGCATTATTAGATATCATGCTAGGGCTATTAGGAGCATGGGTAGCTGTCAACTAACACCTATTACGAAAAGCTTCAATTTACACATGATTTTTTCTGCTCCAAGAAATCTATAAATTTATAATTAGAATCTCTTGCTGTTCAATATTTGTACATAATAAACAGAGTACCTGAGGATGATGAAATATTGAAAGCTGAATTCATTATGAAGAAACTCACATGGTATAGTACTTCTTCCCTCAAGTCTCGCTGCAACTTTTTGGGGATCTCTGTTGCATTATTCTTGGGTTGTGGTCTGAGCATGGTAGCCATGCCTCAAACAGGATTAGGATTCTGCTCAGGCTTGACACTTGCTGTTTTTAATTTTCATTTTATCATAAGCAGTTTAAGATTGTTGCCAGTGGTAATTTGCAATTTTTATCAAGACCTCTTCATTATAGCTTCTGACAGGACAGATGCTGTAATTAATCATGCCAGACAACTGGGGATAGTGGTCAGGCTGCACTCACAGCACAGATACTGCAGGCAAAGAAGGGAAACAAGAAAATAAAGGCTCTCCACTTTCTGTTCAGAGCGAAAATATATGAACAGCACTAATAACCTGACAACACACTGGATGTTAATGTTTCCAAACCCTTCATATCAAAGACCTGCCCCCTCCATCCTCCCCGTTCCATCATGTTCTACCTTAATGAGAAAATAAAAGTCAGACAGCGCAGGACCAGCCCAAGTCAAGAGCTGGAGGCTTACAGAGGGAAGCCCACAGCAGTAGCTGCATTTACATCTGAAACTCTCGGATACAAAGAAACCCACAATTTGTGCTGATTTGCATTTCTGAGCACTGCTGCTGAGACAGGTTCACTTCCCTGTTCCCCAGCTCAGCAGCACAGAGCACCATGGCTGTTCAGTGACTCCAGCACTTGCTTTCTCTCTCTGAAGTCACAGACACCTCAGAGAAGCTGCCCACAACTCTTCAGCAGACCATCCTGGAGGGTACAAGAGCCAAGTGCTTGCTCTGATCCCACTGGTACCTGCTCACCCAAAATGCTTGAGAAAAACCCAAAGGAGTTAAAAGAAGTCCAAGAAAGCATTTGCAGAAGGAAACATTTCTGGTTTCTCTATCAAAGACTTACAGCTCATCAGTTTTACTGAAATGTGTTTATTCTATAGCAAGATAAAAGCATTTATTTTAGATAAGCAAAATACAAACAACTTAATCGCTGCTATCATAACTCATAAAAAAGTATAAAACAGCATAAAAACACAATAAGCAATGTAGCAATTAATAATTCATGTTACCAGTGTTTACATTAAAGCCTCATTTATGAAAACTTTACAACACATGATATGAAAAATTACAACTTTTAAAGAAAATATTTACATTGATTATTCAGTTGTGGAGTTTCATTTAAATATTCTACTGGTTTTACAGTGTATTAATAACTTGCATTTCTCATCTTACCTTTCTGTAATAACAGTTTTATTTAAGTGCATTTCCCTTTTAAAAATACAGTGTATTAAATCTGAAACTCATCACTTCAACACAGAATATAATATTCACATTTGTTCTGTAACTGGAATTAACATAAGAGGGTAAATGTCAATATATATTTTCTTACGAACTATGGCAGATTTATTTGGAGAAATGAAGTGAAAAGTTGGGTCAAACATTTAAGTCCAGTTACTTGCATTTGTTTTTCTGAAGATATTTAGGAGAGAAAAAAAAATAAGAGCTTTGGCAAAAATCTGTGATTTACTCTATTTTTTCATGACAAAAAATGCCATCAACTAACTCATGTCATACAAGTATGATTGTATGAAATCCAATCATAATTTTACAGGTAGTTACAACTGTGCTTTAAGGGCTTCATGAGTTCATACTGCCTTGAAGTGCATTACTCACTTTTAAAGAAAGAAGGGTAGCATATAACTCTGAAAGGCCATTTTGCAGTCATAGGTCCAGATATTTATTAGGCCAGTTGATTCACATATAGTAGGTAAAGCTTAAATAAATTAAAAAGGCATCACATGAAAAAGAGAACAGCATTTTTTCTTTTAAACAAAATGATTTATAGTCAGCTAAAAGATGATACACAGCTACATTGTAGTTCTTTATTGCCTATCTAATAGACACTTTAGAGGATCATTTGATCTGTTATGCATCCCTGCATAACTACCATCAACAATTTACAGTTTTCAGCCAAATATGGTTTACCCCTACCCCCTCCATCAACACAAAGCCATGTTGTAAGATCATTTAGCTTCAGAAAATACTGACCTGTGATAATACTTGAGTCTGTGTTTGAGATTGTATTTGTGACTGGTGCTGCTGAGGTGCTGGCTGAGGGCTCCCAATGGCTGGGATGGGAGAAGTGATCTGCGGGGCTCCTGGAGAATGCTGCTGAGGAGAAGGCTGTGACTGGTGTTGCATATGCTGCATTTGCTGCTGCTGCATTTGCTGAAGCTGTATGTGCTGCAGTTGCTGTTGCATTTGCTGTTGATTAATCTGCTGCTGAAGATGCTGCTGCTGCTGCAAATGTTGCTGCATGTGGTGCTGAAAATGCTGCTGCTGCATTTGCTGTTGTATTTGCTGATGCATTTGATGCTGATGTAGTTGCTGCTGTTGCATCTGCTGCATCTGTTGCTGCTGGAGCTGCTGCATCTGGTGCTGCTGGCTTTGCATGGAGGGGCTGACTTGAGACGAAGACGGCGTTGCCACCATGTTTGAGCCCATGGAGCTTATCAAAGGAGCTGCAATGTTTGTCGGCATGTTTGGGGCAATGGTAACAGAAGCTACAATCTGATTCATTGGCAGTCTCATGGTCAAGGGTTTTGGGGCAATTGCTCTGGAAAGAGGCTGTTGAAGAGTTTGGGGAGACGCCGATACCGTCGGGTGTTGAGAAAGAGAACTATTCAGAATAAGGGAGGAAGACAAATTTGTGGATGCCAGTGTTTGCTGAACGGAACGAATTGTCTGGGCCTCAGCAGATTCTGCAGCAGCCTGTGTTTGGAAAAGAAATTAATTGTCCTTTCAACAGAAAAAACATTGTTGCTGTTTACATGCTAATAAAAGTAACAGCTTCTCAGAGACCTTTGTCATCTTTTGTTTTCAATCAGAAAAGATCAATCTGCAGTCTGAAAACAGTCACACATCACCAATACATTGTATCACCTCTTTATCTGCCTGCCTATATGGTACCTCCAGGTCTTCCTTGGACAAAAACTAACTTGTGTCCTTGACCAACACCAGAAAGTCACAGACGTCACATTTTGTTGCTGAAAGAGCTAGAACAGGCCAACACATTTACATGTTTTTTAGAAAACCCTGCTCTTTGGGAGTCAGCAGCACACACACGCCCCACCCCATCAGTTATCAACCAACAATCAACTGACACTCTTTAGACATTCACCTGAGAATGTAATAAATTGTGCTGCACAAGTGTCTATCCCATCCCTACCCTCAGCAACCACCTCACATGAAAAAGCTACAGCAAGGAGGTCTTAATTTAGAGGAGAAGAGATACAATGACTTTGAGTGTCATTTCCAGCTGAAATCCACCCAGAAGTCACTTGGCAGTCCTGGTCCCATGGATTTGGAGGAAAAAATATGATTTCTGATGGTTTTGAAAAAGGAACTTAAGATTCACAAAATAATATCCTTCAAAGGTATTTAGAATTCCTGCTGCTCTTAAACTTAGCATTGTGATACTAGAGGCTTTTAGAATATTATCTAAGTCCCAGAGGCAACAGAAAAACACACCTTCTTAACACAAGAGGAAGAAATCTTCCAGCTTTCAAAAACACATGTATAATTTCTGATGCTGTATTTTGAATCATCAACTAAAATACACAGAAGCTTTCCATATGATTTACTAATGCTCTGCAGTTGTATATTCAAACAAATACTCTCAGGAGTTAAGATATCATCTTGCTTTCTTGTGATTGAATATATTTTTGTAATTGATCTTTATAAAATATTATTAAATAACCACCTAGGTAATATTTTACCCATGTTTTAATATTTTAGGTGTCTATAAGCACATTTCCATTTATGATATATAGAAGCAACAAAACTACAACCTGCACAGTGCTGCTGTCTAGAAACGTAAATTCTCAAGTAAGACAGAAGAGCTTTGTTTTCTTCACAGGTTTTATTTTAACTCAGGATCCAATAAAATATTTCATGGGCCTCACTGCCAACTAGTCCATTTTTTTAGTACTCTCCAAATTCAGAGCCACTATGCATTTCTTTCCCCTCACTTGCAAGAATACTTAAGCTTTGTCACACAACAACTGCTCTCCAACTCACAGGCAAAGCAAGCCTGTCATTTGAGAAGCAGCACTTGAGGAAAAACAAACCTCTGCAAACAGCTTGCAAATATTAATGCCAAAAGGTCAGTATGTTTTTCATGACTGAATTATATTTTTGTGGTGAAGTGCATTACTTTGCCTCCGCAGCTCAAGGAAGATGTACAATTACAAAGATGTTTTCTGGTAATCATTAGTATGCCAGTAGAGAGATGAAATTATTTTTGCAGAGACTAAGCAGGGTTCAAGCATCAGCACAACATCTTGTAGAGCTGTATTACAGAAATCCTAGGATTCTACTTCTATTTTGCATACCATCCCCCTCCTTGCCCCAAATATTTCAATATCATTGGTAAAAGCTCACTTGCATTACATTGAAGGCATTATTAGGCTTACCTTAGAAACAAGGCTTGCTCTGTAGGCAGCAAGTGCCTTTAGGTATTCTTTTTTGGCAGCTTCAGTTTTTCTTTTATACACCTATTAAAAGAGACCACAATTTCACCAACTTCAACTATTAAGATATTTTTTCCAGAATGCTCTGAAAATCACTTGCAAAGAAACAAAAAAAAGGCCAAAAGACCTGAAAACATCCTACTGTTAGATGTGCTTTTTCTTCCATGAAAGTTCTAAATATTTTTACAGGTGGTTACAGGCTTTCAGGTCTACTTGCTGGACTTGCACTACAATTTATGTTGATTATCAGGAATAGCAAAAGGCTGCTATTTGACATCAGTATGAGCAGCCAACTGATTGACATGACTACTTATGCACTCTTTTCTTCCCCAGAAAACAGTATTTTATTGACTCCAAGTAGCAGTGATATTAAAATATTGAGTATTTCAGATGCCAAAATGTAGCAGCAGTAGTCTAGAATAGCAAAATACGAATGTGCATTTTTTTTCAAAACAAATATTTGAAATACATATAAAAAAATCTGTACACCTTTAAAAAAGGTGGATCAAAGGGATTGGACTTTCCCCAAAGCCAGAATGAGAGAATCCCATTGAGTTAAACAAGAACAGTTAGGCAAAAATTACTAAATCTGTATTTTTAATCATCAGCAATGTTCACCTTTAAATCACGTTCATTATCATCTGTTAGATCAGACTAAAAGTTTCTAAATGTATTTCAGAAACAAGTACCATTCATCTCTTGCCAAAAGATGTCCTATCTGGGAATTCATTCTCCCATAGAAGCTTCTATTAACTGGGAACAGACAAACAAAGGATGTTTTTTTAACCCACTTCAATCCATGTGCAGCAGTTCCATGTGTATAGGAAGAAGAATAACCCTCAAGGAAGTACAAAACTCATCACTCTGTACCAAGTTGGAGTTGGAGATAACATTTCACACACAACATTGTAATGAGACTCAGAGGATTGGCTTCAAAGGTTAGAAATCAACACGCTTTGTAACAAATTCATAAGGCAGATCAAAGGAAATGGTAAATATGCTGTACCTTCCTCTTTTCTAACTTATTAATAGGAAACAAGGGCTTTGAAATAGAAATCATCAAAAGATGGTTTTAAGAGGACTCTAGGACACTACAACCTGAGCTCTTTTACAAACTGCCCTTTAAAATTTAAAGACAAATACAGTCATTTAACACTACCTGTTAATAATTTTTAGATGCCAGGTTTTCAGCAAGTTCAAAACTCAATGAAGCTCTACAGAGGAAGAGTTCTACATCAGCAAGCAGCATGGTCTGCTCAGAGCAGAGGTCAGAGGATTTTTTTACAAGGATTACTATATTTTCTTGTGAGACAGCCCTGCAGCAATTTACCTGTTTTTGTTCTTCTCCTAAACTATCCCACATAGATGCCACTATTTTTGAGACATCTCCAAATGTAGCGTTCGGGTTCTGTCCTTTAATTGCAGCTTGTGTGTCCCTGAAGAAAAGGGCATATGCTGACACTGGCTTCTGTGGCTCATTGGGGTCTTTCTTTTTCTTCTTCTTTGGAGTCTTGGGCTTCTTGCCAGAATCTGGGGCAGCTCTTTTTTCTCCAGTAGCCTAAGAAACAGTAAGAACAAGAACAGTCAATAAATGTCTCAAATAAGTCAGATAAATTGCAAAAAAATTATTGACAGTCAGTCACAATAATATTATATGGATAAAGCTATTGTGTGGGCAACACTTGGGAGAGTCCTGTTGTGCAGACCCTTCTCTCTACCAGAGAGTACTTAGCATAATCTTATTGGATCTACTGGAACTAAATGCATGAGTAGTTACTGCTCATTTTAAGCACAGTTCTGAGAGCCACATCTTATGAGCTTGACCTGGAAAAGGACACCCCAATGCTAATTTGTATTTAAAAAAATTAAGATTTAATTCATAGCATATTTTGAAGAGGCAGTCTTTCCATTTTCCATTGGCCATTTTCCATTAAGATAACATCTCAGCAGTTGTCTCAAAAGGCAAAAGCTTGGAGGCATTTCCAAATTCCAAGGCTTAGACTGGCAATTTAGACATAGGCCAGGGGTTAAAAAATCCCACCCTTCAGGCAAAAAGCAGCTAGGGGATCAAGTGGCTCTAAATATGTAAATATGTATCATACCTCTATGACAGTAATTTACTTTGATATTTTGAGGATCCTGTACAACAAGTTTTCCACATGTATAACTTCCATCAACTTAATGAGAAAACCCTTCATGGAACAGTCTTAAATTAGGCCTTTTATGTATACTGCTATAACAACATTTGTACTTCATTTGGTCAATATTTTTTTCCTTTTATAGGAGATTTATAAGTTTTAAAGTTCAAACTTCAGTTAGAAGAAAGCTTCTTTTACTTCTCCCTAAACATATTTATGCTTTACATGACTCCAGAATACCAAAAATGACAAAACTGTCCAAACCTGATACCTAAAGAGATTGAACAAATCTGAAAACCTGAGCCAAATTATAAATATATATATATATATATGCCTATTCTTAGGTTTATTATTATGGGGGTAGTATGGAAATTTCTTAAGTAAAGGAGGTAATTAGCAAATTAATCATATTTCACTTTCCCATAACATTTGTATTTTAAATGACCACATTGCAGCTGAGCTGATACTCCCTCATCCATGAAAATACAGTGTGAGGATGTGTGAAGCGTGCTCACTGCAGCACATGGAATAACTTACCCTGTTTGATTCATCTGCATCTTCTTCATTGATAGAGCTAGATGGGGAAGGAGTGGCTGATTTACTTGCAGGAGGGGAGGGAGAAGTGTGTGGCAAATTAGTGCCTCCTAAATTTAGCCCCAGCTGCGCACTCAGCTGAGACTGGTTAATGGTGGTGAGCTGAGACGGAGGCATAATTCCCGAATGAGCAGCATCAGTCATATGGACAATAGATCTCATAATCAGAGAGTGATCCTGGCGGTACTGGGAAACTTGTGTGTGACTCTGATCCTAGAAGAGATGGAAATGTTGGTTAGATGTTAGCAGTATCAGGTGAAGTTGTTTGCACAGGCTTACAGAACCAACACTGTCAACATGCAGTTTGCTTCCTTTCTTTTTAATGAATTAAATATATTTTAAATAAATTAAGTGCAGCAACAGTTACTGTAATTGCCCCAGACTTCACTTTCCCTTCAAATGGGGCTCATTGTTTTGGTTCTTTGACTAAGAATTGCATTTCTCTATTTTTAAACATTTGTTCCCTTGATGTAGTGAGAAATACCATATAAACAGGGAAACAGGATGTCTGAGGATTCGGGAAAACATTGTCAATGAGGAGACACAAACTATTGTCAGAAAGTAAACAAAACTGGGGCAGGATGAGGGGATATATGGAAAGAGAGAAAAGCATCTTCCTTTACTGGCATTCAATTATTCTTGGCCATTAGAAGTAACAGCAGTAGGTATAAACCAGTCCTGTCTGAGTGGGATTTTAAAGCTGTTTTGAACACAGAACCCTGCCCTGCCAGGTCTGGAGTGCATTCACTGCAGCAGGCTGGAGAACCAGCCCAGTAATCCTAAACACTCCTAAAGATCCCTGTTGCCAAGTACTACATAAAACTGCACATTTTTATCTTTAATCCAACAATCAAATGTGTGGAAGTAGCAATCAATATACAAATCACTGACTTTGTTTTTCTTGTATCCACGTCTCAGAAACACAAGTGCTTGAATAGTTTAGTTTCTACTTTTTCTTGCGGGCACAAACTGTGTCCCCTACATCTGCACAACAGTTACCACATTTGTAAATAAAAAGAAGCAATACCCTGAAGGTAAAGGCAGCTGCAATCTGCCTATGAAAACTAATTTTTTTTCTTTGACCACACACAGATCAATACACAATGAAGGAACATGTAAACAGAAAAGAAGATTTTTTAAAAAGTTAATAAGAGAATAAATAGCTCACAAATTGATTCAACAACCTGATTAATCTACAGTCATTGTTTGAGCAGCCAGAAACATGAGAAATAAATTAGATTTTGAAAACTCTTTCATTATTAATAAGCCACGTTGCAATTAGTAGCAGGTGCAATGATCCTTAATGAAATGATACAGAACAAAACAGCAATTGTGGGAGCCCACTGGACTTCCACAACAGAGTCTGACCTTCCTGGTGCTCTCTTATTAAGTATGGATAAGTACAAACCAGTTTCCAAAAATCTGTGACAGAATGAAGATAAAAGTTTAGCCCAAATGACTTTCCCTTACTTTTTATAGCTCTGCCCTCAACAGAGGCAGTGGTTCCATGCTCCTGCAAGGCTTTCCTTGTCTGGGACAAGGGTGGCCATACAAAGAAGCAACACGTGTTAGAGAAGATGCACACCCTGCCTCGTGTATCTTTATACACAAATACTGCAGCTCACTGCTTCCCTACGGCAGTAAATCATATTAATTCTGAATTTGACATTCATGTCTCTTTCTGCTGGAGTTTATACAGTAAAAACAAACCCTTCTTTAGCAGAAAAGAACACGTGGTGGTGCAGCTGGGTCCAGTAGGGATCAAGCTGACCTCACAAGCTCATGATCCAGATCCTGTGCACCAGGGCTCACCCTCATTTTCCCCATGCCTCCCCAGACCTTGCCAGCTTGGCTCATCTTCCATACCGTACCACGCTGCTTTTCCTACTTCTTAAATGCTTTTAATATTTTCAGTAAAGGACTGTAGTTCCTTAGAGATGAGTGTGTGTGCCAAAAGTGGAGCACTTGATACAGAAAGATCAAAACATCAGACTTATTGGCTGAAATACCCATTTGCTTCAGGGCACCTTTCTGTGAAAATTTACTGCTGTTAACTACAGGGTCATTTTGATTGTGACTTGTATTGGCAGTGGCATCTGGAAGTCATTCAAAGTCTTTTGTGAAACGATATCACTCTCTGCCTATTACTCCAATCATTTTAGCTTACAGACATTACTTTATTGCATGAAGGAAAAACTCTGCTGTATTTTCAGCAAAGCTGAAGATCATCAGAATAACATTCTCTCACAAAAACTAACTTTCTTCCTTATTGTGCAGACAGTACTTTCTTAGAGGTGTTCTACCCCTAAAAGCCTTGCTTTTGTTCTCCCTTTATTGATACACAATACAGGCCTTTCTGGCCTTTACACTGAGGCAACAAAATGTGATGACACGGGTTACAAACCATTTACTCCAAGTCTTGTCATTTTGCTTGCATCTATGATTTTATTGAGACTAAATTCTCTTGACTTGCACTGACCCAGAATCTAATTTTATACACAAGCCCATGAATTCTTAACTGTCCCTTTTTCTGATACTATTTGATGCTTGTGTGGGTTTTCTGCATCCACTTACTTAATTTCAGTTTTTCTTTTCTGTATCTTTTCCTGATTTCTTTAGCCTGTTTTTTCTTTTCCTTTTTTTTCAATCTTAAGAGCTTCTAGGAATGGCAACAACAATATTTTGACCATTTAGAACTAAATTGATAAGACATATTCTATGAAAGAAAATGTTTCATATAATATCCAATCCTTTATTATTAGTATTATATGTGTATATGAAAACAAAAACCAACATATTTTCTGCACTTTCACATAACTTTTTAAGTTATATGCCTGATCAATATTAAAAAAAGAAAGGAACAAGTTTTTTATTTTTTGCTCTGTGGTACATGCTGTAGGCCTGAACAACCTGTGGTACCTATACAAGAGCATTCAGACAAAGAAGTATATGCCATTTTTTATGTGTGTACAGTGATTTGGAAAGAAGGCAGGGAGGCTAGTTCATAGCAATATTAAAGTCCATGGCATTTTTCCAGAGCTCCTGAGCAAACAAAGGTCTTCTAAGAAGGGAGCTAAAATCAAGAAAACAAAACTTCTGTCAATTATCTTTACTCTTATTTTTTCCCTAATACTACCAAAGGCCAATAGCAAACTGAAAGGATCAGTAGCCTTTCATTATGCTTGAGATGTTTATCAAAGAAATGTTTAACAATGAAAATCATCATCAGTGATATCAGAATCACACATGGAAATACAAGTGCACTGAAGCACCCACATGACATCCTAATTACGTTACTATATGAAAATTGAAAAACTCAATATCCAAAAATAATCCACTGAGAATACTGGGAGAATTTTAGAGAATATCACAAGCTCTTTTACATAAACTTAACCCGAAGTAAATGTGATACATGCATATTAAAAGCATTCCAGAAGTCTGTAACATTAACCAAAAACAAGAGATTAGTTCTGACAAAAATTCATTAACAAGCAAACAGAATCAAGATTTGATTAAACCTGATCTGCTTTACAGCCTTAGACTGAAATTAGGCAAAACCTGGTGATCTTAAAACAAGTGAGGCAAAGCTCAACCACTGGTTCACTCAGCATGACAGTCAAACAAGGACATAATGTGAGAAACCAAAACCAAAAGAGAAATAACTTGTCTAATTCCTCTGCAGACTGAAATGGCTTGGACTCAGATCAATCTGCTGCCATCCTACATGAGTGCTACAGACCCTTCAGGTACAGAGATATTTATTGATGGGAACACTGGCCACCTCTGGCTCTTCAGTGACATGGCAAGGGGAAACACCTCTAAACTTGGAGCAAGGGGGCTTGGATAAGGTACTGGGGAGCAATTCTTTAATGTGATGAAGCCTTGGACAGAGAAGCTCAAGGCCAGGCAGGATGGGGGCCTGAGCAACCTGGTTTAGTGGAAGGTTTCCTACCTATGGCAGGAGGGTTGGAACGAGATGATCTTTAAGCTGCCTTCCAGCTCAATTTTACCTTTATATGATTCTAACTACATACCCAGATTTAAGAAAAAAACAAAATATACTCCAAAATGTTTTCCTCTTCTCAAAACAACTTTATGGTGACTGTGTAGGCATACTCTTACAAAGCTGTCACCACCCTGTTGCACACATTATAAAGACATTCAGCATTTGGTTCATAGAAGGCCTCATCGAAGGAACTATAAAGATCCATCAAACTATCCTACTCTCAACTATTCTAATCACTTAAGACAGTCATGCCACAGAAGTCATATTTAGTCCTATTGCCAAAGGACATGTTTCACAGCCTCTGACATATATATAGCTTATTTTACATTGATTTGTAAAAGAACAAGTTCTCAAAAATATATAAAATATCAGTGCATCAACAGATTCTAGAAAGTAAATAATGGAGTAAGGAGACTTTAAAAAAAGAAAAGAAAAAGAAAGGAATATGTAAACTCTCACACTTAAATTTATACAGTTTTATCAAAGGTGTGTTTCAACGTACCACAGAGTACTAAGTGAAAAAATTATATTAATAAAAGATAGTGTGTTCTTCTGTTAGCAACTAATTAAGCAGCCAGTACTTAGTATAGCTTGTAATAGAGTTAGTATTTATTTTGACAGATAAATGCATCCAGCCATTACACTGAGAGATGTCCTAATTTCCACTTACTTACCTTGCATTTTAACAATCATTTCCATACAGTAATTCTATCCTGAATTCCTACCCTGATATAATTTTAATCTCTGGGAACATTCAACAAGACATTTAAAAATATAACTAGGAAATTACTTTTCAGAACATTTTTGAGCAATACTGAAGTCTTGATTAAAATCAATGTCTACAGACTTCCATCATTTAAATATGCAATACCTCCAGTGAAACTCTGCTCATGTGAGGACAGATGGAAGTGCCCCATGGAAGTGCCTACAGCAGGATGTAGGGCTGGGATCTGACCCCACACTCCATGAGATAGTTAAGGGAATTGAGAAATCATATATAACTAAGGAATAACTAAGCAAAACCCAACATTTATGGTTATGTTCATGTGCCCTGGTTTCAGAAGTTGACTTAAACTATTATACATTCAATTGTCTGAAGAATTAATCACTGTCAATGCAACATAAGCTGATGCAATATTTTAAAGGATGTATTTAAGTTGAAGCAAATGCACTGCAATGTAAAGAGTGAAATCCTCAGTTGTCTCTCACTGTAAATTACTTCCTTTACTTTTAGTCAAGTCAGCATATCTCTAGAAGAAATCCTCAATATTCTTTTTCTCCACAAGCATAGATAAAAGAATCCATTAATCTAAATTTTTACAGGATTGGACTTCACTGCCAATCAAAACAAATCAAACTAACAGGATGCTTTTCTCTGTCAGAGATTAAACCCTTACTTAATAGAATACAAAACAGTTGCACTTGGTCCTGCCACCACTGAAGAAGTGTCCTTCCTCACCCCTCCACACACACCATCATCACTAATAGAGCTGTCAGACTGCAGTTATCAGGAGATCCTACATTCTTTTCTTTTGCAGTGAAAAAAACTCCCATGCTCCACTTCATGTCTCTGTAGAAAAGTAAACCTTACCTAATTTGATTCCCAAAAAAAAGTGTACAAGAAACAGTACATGTCAATTCGTAAAAAGAAAAAAATGTGTCTTCATCTGGATCTAAGAGACAGGTTGGTGACAAGAAGTTCACACACATTCTATTGCCTGAAGAACATGAAGAACATGCCATTTTTTGTCTGTGTGCCCATCCAATCCCTCTACTCTCTTCTGTTCACACATAAATCACAGAAGAGACATGAAAAGAAAAAAAAACCAAGAACAAAACCCAAAGCCAATGAACCTGAGGGCCCACTGATTTGTTCCTTAAAACAGAGCAACTTATTTTGGGGATCATCAGGGGCTACTATGGGAGTCATACGAGACAGGTATTCTCAAAAACAAGTCACTCATTTGTGGCACCATTTCTTGCTCTTGCACAAACTTATTATACAACATGCTGCACAATACAGTGCATATATATACTGCATATATCATGGAACCTGGCAGTGCAAAGTATCAGTTTTGTTCCTGCCTACCCGAGGCCTGAAATTTTGCCCCTTTGTGTTTTTGCATAGGCACGTGGGTTGTTTCCAACAACGATTTCACCTCTGAGCACTTGTTTAAGGCACCTCCTGCAAATGTCATTAATGCTTTACTTGCACCACTGACAGGGGTGGAAAGTGCAATGTGAGACCAGCAAAGCACAGGTGAAAGCCTCTTCTGGGAAGCACTCAGGGCTTGGGCAGCAGGAGCACAGTGACACCAGGCAGTGCAGCACCATCTCAGGGCTGTGATTCCAAACAGGAAGGTGGCAGGGACAGGGCCAACCACCCAGGTACCTGCCAGACCAACACAACTCCAGGTCTCAGGACTCACTACCTCTGCCACACGGTGCTGTGGCCTCTGCTGGAAGCAGTCATCCACAGCACGCTCAGCTGTGGATCTCTAACCAAACACCGTGTTACATGGTGAAGATATACGCAAAGCTCACAGCAAGGTCAAAATCACACAACCACCAAATTAAGAGACAAAGACTTTTCCCTGAAATGTTTATAATTCTTTATTCAAATTCAAATTCTTACTGGAGATGTCCCACCACCCTATCCTGGAGTGTTTTCTCTTTGGGAACTCTGTTCTTACCCAGTTACTTTCCTCAGAGCCTGCAGATTCCCCACAGGATCCCCAGCCCAGGCCAAAGGGGTCACACACACCTCTTGGTTGCCTCATTTGCTATCAAGTCCTGCTCTTGCAGACAAGGACAGGCTGGTCACAGCCCTCCACCCACCCACAGTGGCTGCTGCTGCTGTTTTAGCACCACTTAATTGACAACTTCTTTATAATTTAATTTTACACCATTTTGTAGAGACATTTTAAAACAGACTCTCCACTCCCTTCCTCCCAAGCTTCTACCATACTTTAAAGCATATTGAATCACACTCCTCTTGGACAAGGCACCCAACAGCATGATCACAATACATGTGTGACTCAGATCACAGATCTGGGCTCTGATCTGATGAGTCTCTTGGCATCAGGAGCTTCTCTCCAAATTAGCAGTACAAGCTTAGGTCTGCTGTATGCAAACAGTGACGACACATTGCAAACAAATCCTGGAGAGTTGAAATTAAGTCCCAGAACGTCAGATAAATGCTGTTAGCAGTTTTGTTACAACCTCCACAACTCAGGTACTTGAGCTCCCAAATCAAAGGCAGACTTCAAAGGTCCTTACTATGTAGTGGAAGGTGCATAATGAAGGAATGTGGGGAGAGAGTGTGAGGGAGCATGACAACTAACAAACATTATCAAAGGTAACAAGAATTGTGCAAGAAATTGCAGAGGGACAGACTCACGGGTTACACAGCATTTTTATGTTTAAAAATTGCTACAAGTGTTGGTAGCTGTGTTCAGGGACATGTTTTCTTAAGGCTTTGGGGGGATTTTTTCTTCTCCATTTCTTTATTTACTTATTGTTGGTTTCTAAAGTAAATCAGAAAAGTAGGTCTCATTATGATTTGCATTACCAGACCCAGGTATGTTTTTCTTCCAGCTACCAGAATAATTAAAAACTCTAAACAGAGACTTCACATATCTTTAACACTTGCAAACTCAAAGTGGAAGCTGAGTATTGGGTAAGCTGTCCAAGGGGAAACATAAGTGGCAACAGCAGAGAATAGCAGAAATTTCAAAGGAAGTTTTCAAATTACCTGAGTGAGGGTGGCTGGACCCAACTAAACCTTTGCCAGGTACAGCACATCCAGACCAACTGCAGCTGGTCTCATTCAGCTGGCTTATGAAAACAGCACCTGATTTTAAACTCAGGAGGCAGAATAGCTTAAAGCCAAGGCTTAATGCACAGTTGGTGTCCACAGCCATATACGTCTGAGTTCCTTCTGAGCTCAGTTCTTGGGAATATCAGACACTCAGCTTCCACTCCAATTCCTGACAGCTTTCCCAGTGAGCTATATCCTTTCCCCCAGATTTATATGGCACCTCACAATATTTTCTGGAGCTGGTGGATCTTGATTTAGGTATTATTATTATAAAATAGTCACAGTCTCTTTTCCCAGACTGTTCTGCCAATGTTACTGTGCTTCTCTTCTTTTATGCAGGAATCCCTCATGACCTCAATAGGCAATAACCTACCTGTTTCAATTTTCACTATTTTTTAGTTTAGTTTAGTACCTGCAGTTCAGACAGGTGTCTTTGGCAAGTATTGCCACTTTAATTCCTATGGACAGGTCCTTTCTAGCAGTTACTATGAGTGGCCTATTTTTAAGATCAGCAGAAGACATTTCCCTCTCTCATTAGCAGGGGGCCCATTCATTGGCCTGTACCAATGAGCAATGAGAAAAGAGTATGTCTCAGAAAAATGACTGTATCATCCACACTGAGAATTACAGTGTCACTGAGGATATGAAAATCTTCACACAATTGTTTAGCAGGCCAGCACCATCTTCCCATCAGGCCAAAGGCAAAGCATGCAGCCCCTGTGCCAGAGCCACTGCTGCCTCCAGGGCTCTCAGCCCGTCACCCACCTGGCCCCAGGGCCCTTCAGCTGGGCACCCTCGTGCTCTGAAAGGTAACTGCAAAGTGCCCAACTACCTCATCAGGTATAGAATAAAATCTTTAATTCCACACCAAACAAAAAGAAATGACTCTGTAAAGACTTGGGAGTCCATCTGCAAAGCACCCAGCTCTGAGGTGCATCACAGCCTAGCTGGGAACAGCCACCAGAGCTGCCAAATGATCCAAAGGTCTCGTTTTCCAAAGTGTCCCTCTTGTTCTGTACATGGCCAAATGTCACTGCTCAGAGCCGCCCAAGCATCCTTTAATTCAGGGTTCCTTGAGATTAATTTGTCCTGGTACCACAAATTACAAAAACCAGCGGCAATAACAGCTGCCATTTCTGCTGGGAAAGGCCAATACAAACCAGACTAACACTGCTGATTTAATGCCCAAGCTTAGCAACTCAGCACAGAAACCCAAGAAAAAACAGAAGACAATCTCTTTTTGTAGTAAGAGCAATTGCTACTTCTATATACTAATACCAGAAACTTGTGAAATTTGTTGTACATTTTGTATCGAAGATGACAATAAACACATTCATAACAATAACAAGGGCTTGTTTTAATAAACCATTCCAGGCGTTAAACACATTAATGACCCATGAAATAACTGTTTCATCTGCAACAGCATTAAACAATGTTGTTATAACATTTTATTAATTGAAAGCCTACTCTATTCTCTCCAGATAGGAGATTACTGACTCTCTTACTAGAAGAGAGATGTAGAAATAAGTTTCTTTGTAAAGGAAAATTAAACATATAAATGAGAGGCACCTAGTCAGGTGAGTAGTGAAATAACTATCTTTTGCCAATTTCAAAGCCACGTTTTTAGCTTTTAGTCTTCCAATCTTATGTTAATATATTCACTTAAAGTTCATTACTAATTTGGGAATTTAAACTACTAAAAAGAGATTTCAAGCTGTAAGTAAAAGGCACCACTGTTCTGAAACATTAATAATATCTCTATTGTATGCAGCTTTAATAAGCTCAAATTTGCACCTCATCTCTTTAAAGCCACATTCCTGAGATGTTTATTTTAAAAGCAAAAGTCACCATTCTGTCTTTGATTTGAGCACAGTGCCACTCCTAAGGAGTAATATAATTAAAGATGAGCATATTCCACTATGAATTAAACTTATCTGTGCAGAATCCTGTCTGCACTGGCAGCACTGCAACAATTAGAAAATATAAACAGGCTCAAATCTTCATCAAATAGGAAACACATTTTCTCTAGCAGCATAAGTAATGTAGTGAGCAATATATGTAAAACTATCAGTCTGTTTTTCTAACAATTGTACATTTTTGAATAAAAAAAAATCAGACTGCAAAAAGACAATTATTTTACTGTCTGTTTCTTAGATATCAGAAAGAGAATTTTGAAATTCATCAAAGCTAACCTTCTGTTATGTACAACAGGCTAAGCTGAAAAGAATGTTAACAAGTTCAATTTTCATTCAATCAGCACTACTGCTCTCTGAAATGTTTCATTGCAGGAAAGAAATAAAAATAATCTATATGGTAATTATGAGGATGAATCCCCCAGTAACTTTCAGCTACATGAAAGGTCAGTTCTATTCAAGATATTTTATCAGTCCCCTGCACATACTCCTGTCCTGTCATTTTAAATCTGAACAGCATTTTATTTTCCCATTTACAGCTACCTGCAGAATTAAGTACTTAAGCCAAATAAGAAAAAAAAAAAAAAAAAAAAAAAAAAAAAAAGAAATGTTGAATGCTGGCAAAGGCTATAATAGCATGGAGATAAATCGTTCAGCTGCTCTCTCTCAAGCCTCTGGGGCTGCAGATTTTTCTTCTCCTGGTGCACTGTGGGTATTCAAAACTTGTTCAACATGATTTCATTTCATTTCAGGCACTGCCTGAGAAAACTAAATTACAGAATCAATCATACAGAAGGTCAGAGTGAGACTTCATTACAAGTATTGCATGCTTGCATGAATATCTTTCATTTATGACTGACCCAATATGTCACAATAGCTGTCTAGTAAAAATAATCCACTTTCTGAAATTGATGTACTACTGATGTCAATGCTACTCAGCAGGCTGGGCAGATTAGAGAGAGGTGTTAAAAAAAGGAACCCTCAGGAGCAAAACTTGTAGTTTTATAGAATTGCCACATTTTGAAGATTAAAATAATTTTTTATGGGCAGCTCAACAGAAAACATTATATATAAGCATTAATATAAAATATTGGGGGTTGATTTTTAATGAGGATATTGCTGTTGATTTCTGCTTATTTATATTCAAGTATTTATAGGGATAATATTTGCATCATGTAAATCCACACATTCTTTGAAGTCAGATGTACATCAACACTCCATTTTTCAGTGACTCCTTTTTGAACATCAGAATTTTATTTGCATGTTATTAAAATATTAAAATTAATCAAACTGCCTCTGTTTTATCTCCTCTTTTTGTTGCCTGTTTTTAAATGTTAAAAAATGCTGTAAAGATAAATGTATTGTTTGTTGCCAATAATAATGAAGTTAATCAGCATTGTGACAAATTGTCATTCTTTCCATAGTACAAGTATCATAATAGCATAAACAGTGGTTAACTCACCAATATAATCTTCAGTAATTGCTAGGTCATGTTTATGCTGAGAATAAATATATAGATACCTTGCACCGTGAATGCTATTTTCAATATAATAGTACAAAAAGAATATGTTAATTTTTTTTTCTTTTTTTTTTTTAATGTTTTCCATGTGTGTGTCTTTCTGTGAGTAATATGTGAGATACTTGCAGAAGCATTATGTGGTACCTAGCCAACTCCATACCCTAAGGGAGACATAGGAAAACCTTGACATAACCTATTTTTAACCATGCCTCTGGCGATTCTGCATTCAAGTTTATAGGTGAACATGTCAGGTAGTACATAGAAAAAAGCCAAAGACACACAGTATTAATCATAATTCTGTCCAAGCCCATTTTATTTTTTCAACATTTGTGATTTAAAATCTCATGACATTTCTTCAAGGTGAAATTCTTCTACCAGGCTTTGCAACAGGGTCGGACTACATTTACCTAAATTAAATATTGCTTACAGTAAAGCTCTCTAATGCTTCACGAGATAAGCAATAAACTCAATGCAGTTAATATTAAAATAATTTAAGTTTGTATTTAGCTCAAGAAGCTTTAGTGATTAGCAGTACACCATTAATACAGCATTTAAATAAGACTACCCAGTATCGCTGGATAAGAACATTGCTCTGTAAGTGTATACGAACATCATAATTATTTTACAACCCCATCTTTAGTTCTTTCAGATATAGTAAATTCAATTGACCATGAAATGAAATTTCATAGTCAAAATGCCTCCTTTACATTTTTTTATTGCTGCAATAAAGTTTTTATAGCTCCAAGGCTAGGTAATTCATGAAATGTCTAATTTAAAGATGAATTCTAATATTATTAATAAATATTTACCAGTTTAATAAAGTGCACATTTTCTACATAAAATATGATATAATGTTTTCATTTTTTATTTTTGAAATACAGATTAACTGCTGGAAAATGTGACTACTAAAGAGAGCTATGTGAGTGCAGGGGAAAGCTATGCAAGGACCCTCTGTTAATGTTTTTAAACTTCCCAAAGCTACCTAGCATTTATGAGCAGAAGAGAAAAAGACTACTGGCTAGAGTACAATGGCAGGGGCCACTCCATCTCACAGCATGAAACAAATCAAGCAGTTGTGGGGAAGGTCTGACACACAAACCTCCCTCTGTGGTCCTCCATATCAAATCACACAATTCCTCATCAATTCTCTGCAGCAAAACTGTAGCACACAAGTTCCCAATCCATAGCTTTGACCTGGAAATCACCCTAAAAAATGCCACTGGACTACTGGGGCAAGAAGGCAGGATCTTCTCTACATCTTCCCCCTGACCTATATAGGAACAAACCTTTACCAATGGAAATTAATTTCTACATTGCACAGTCAAGGGAAAGGCAAAGGTGTGAAGCCTCCCATTCAGCACCAGGAGAGGTGAGCAAAGAAATACATAGTCTAGAGGTTTCTTCTGGCTGGAACTGTTAAGGTGACAGCATTTATTCATGGAAGAATCACATTCAGTGAAGGGTAGCAAAATTAAAGGGTAAAACTGGGTCAGGTGCCAAACCACTCGATAAAGTTGAGGGGATACTTGGACACATAACACAACACTAATAGAGCCCACAATATTTTCTCACCAAGTTTCACTGTATTCAGTGCACACATGCTCCATGACTTTTGTTTTCATGCACAACATTCCCACTGCTCTGGCTTTATTTATCTGATCTTCTTTCATAAGGTACCCAATAGGTACAGTGCAAAATGAGATCTAAAAGAAATACCATATCCTTCAAGGCCTGTTTTAGGCAGTGCTTCTTTTGGATCCACAGAATGACTGAATTCTGCACCTCTTAAGTAGTGAACAGCTTGTGGTTCACTCTGCATTAGTGCTAGCTACTCTTCATGACCTCTAAAGAAATATTAAAATTTGCAATGAAGTCAGCAGCCTGTAGAATTACAGAAAAATATTTACTGCCTGTTGGTTTGTAAATCTTCAATTAATTTTCACTTGCCAGAATAATAAAAAAGAAATCACAACATAACAACACAACCTTTATTACAGTCCAGCATTAAATATGTATTTTCACTATGCCAAGTTCAGCAATAGGTCCTATATAAAAGAGCTAATCAGAAAAAAATATAGTTGATGTAAAATATCTGTTCAAGCTAAACATTCACTCGCTCTGCAATATGCAACACAGAAACTAATTCCAAATGTAAGCACCGAGTTTAAAATGCTGAGTAGGATAAACTGGCTCACAGCTGTGTCTCATGGCTGGCAGTATAAATGTTACTGCACAAAACTCTCAGAAACCCACTCTGGAGATCCCCCTGAGCCCAAAGGGAAACACTGCAACAACATGGGCCCTGCCCTGTGCACCTCCCTTGGAGACTGCAGCCCTACAGGGTGTTTAGGTTCTGGAGGAAACTCCACACATCCCTGCTTTTGATTGTTCTAATTAACTCTGGAATTAACCTCAAAATCCCCATCAGTCAGCTCTTCCACACCCAGCTCGTGCCCCCCTATTCTTGAGGGCTCAGACACAGCCCAGGAAGAGAAGACCACCCTGCCCCAGCCTCTGTGGCCAGCAAGAGCACTGGACACAACAAAGTCTTTTTATGGCCCTTATATTTCTGAGTACCGTCAAGGTAACACATCCCTATCACTTCTATTTTGAGTTTTAAAAAAGATAAATTAATTCCCTTTTGTAAAATTTAGCTCATGGAATATACAGGATATAGGAAAATGCTGCTTTTTTCTTGCTGCCATACTCTCTCTGGCTCTCCATCTGAACTACTCTCAATGCTGCACTCTCAAAATATCCTGATGGATGTCAGATGTGGGTACTACACTTCAAATACAGACAAACAATTCATTTTAAATGCTGTAGTTCACCCTGGCCAACACTATGGTCTTTCAATTTTTGATGCCAGTGCCAACTGGATAACACATTTTTGAACTTTAGGAGCACTGGGGATGCACATCATGCCAATGGATATGGACTTCCAAGTCCATTCCCAAAATGAAAATCCTGTGTTTGTAAAGCCTGACTGCTTCTGCACATGAGATCTGCTCACAAACAGTATAGCATTGCACTGTGCATTAACAAATATGTTTATCTTGCTGAATCCACCAGTATTTAACCCTTACCCGTTTGGCAACTGCCTTAGGGGACCGAGTAACAGCAAATCCTTGTTTGCTGTGTAACAAGGCGTGTGTCATCGCTCACACAGAACACGCCTGTAACATGTCACAGAGCACCGGCAAATGCTTGGTCAGGCACCCAAGAAAACACACAGATCTCTGAAAACTGAGAGATGGCACAGATCTACACATGACAGACACCATTAGGCAATGGGAACACACCAAGAACCAGACCTACCATATGCAATCCATTGCTGTGGATGACGCCGTCCTGCTCCACGAGATTCCGGGATATTGTAATAGAGGGAAGATCCAAGCTCTGGGGGGGAAACTGAGGCGTAAATTCATTTCCTTGTGCAGGCAGCTGGTCACCAAGGCCCTGAAAGGGGAGCAGTATATCTGCCATGCCCAGTGCAGGGTCTGACTCGGGCGGGGGAGTAATGGGTGGGATTTCAAACTCCTCGTCCCCAAGGCTCGGCGTATGGAACGTCTGCTGGAAAAGGACAGGACAAGGCAAATGGTGTTAGGGCACACAGGGCTCAGCAATCACCTCCACACCTGCAGTCCAAATCTTGGTTTGTTCTCAAATGCAAACTCTATAACCAACCACATTTTTAAATTTCATATGCTGAATGGATCTGTGGATCATTCTGATTAAAGATTTAAGTCTCATTATCATATGGCTTAAATGGAGTATCAGTATTAACAGTTTTTTAATGTGTACTTAATTAGCAACATCTGTCTGTTGTTAGTCCGAATATCAGCTACATTGGATTTGGCTGTACAACAAACTGCCACTTTATTGATATGTTAGTAAAATAGCACAAACAGCTTACATTATTCTCACGCTTCATAAAACACCGACAATTTCGGAGCACACACACAAAAAGAATTCATCACTGACCATTTCACATCTTTTGTTTGCTTTTATCTACTAATAAATGCAAAATATTATCATTCTTTATTTCTTTTCCATCCCCAAAATACAGTGAAGCCTTTTAAACACAGGTTGTAATTTGGAGGAGAGATGTATGAAAGCGTGAGGGTGATTACAGCAGCTTCCAGGGCTTTCTGAAGCAAGCCAGCTTTGTTTGAACAGTAGGTTTGTTATGAACTAAACACCTGTTAAGATGCCTTGAGCAAAACATTTACCGCCAGTTATCTTCAGGGTTTGTGCATGTTTGTACGTGTGCATGTGTCTGTCAAAGATAATTTTTATTCAGAGTCTGTATCTGGCTTCAACATGGCTGACTTTTATTTGGGAAACAAATGAACTACGCTTATTCAAATTTTTTGAGAGTTAAATGAACTTTCATGTATTATTTCAGGTCCACTGCTACTCAATAATAGAAATTCAGTGCTTGAAATTAGGCCATTTTAAATGTACCCAAATCAGAACTGCCTTGATCAAATTGGGCAGTTGGCAATCCTAAAATAGGCACTCTTGTCTTGTTCTGGACATGCAAGGCTGCTCTGGGATTTGTTTGTTTGCATTAGTTCAGGATTCAGGTTGGGGTGGGAGGGAGAATTGTTTTATGTATTAATTACATTGTTTGAAAGAGTGACTTAATGCCAGTTAATTTAAAAATGATAAGTTCAGTGAAAGATCTCATTAACTGCTGCAAATTGTCATCCTTCAAACTGTTAATGATGATATAAATTAATAACCGCTTGAGAGAAGATGGAAACTGAAACACAAGAAAAACCTTTGCTTGCATATAGAACCTGTCAGCTGTCATTATTGGTCTCACACCAGAAATGATGGGGTCCCAGATTGCTGCAGTCTGCAGCACCATCAGAGTCTGCTGAGACTGTGCCCATCTCGCTCCAACTGCGAGGCTGTAACTTAATTCTGGATGTGAAGGCTGGGCCTGGATTAGGGAGATGTTTGACTTCCCCACTGCTGTATTACAAAAGGTGTGAATTTTTCTTCTCATGGACCCCGTGCTTCACAAACACAAAGGATGGATTGGCCAGGAGAAGTGGTTGGCTAATGAACATAACCCTATGGCTGCATTTGCAGTTATTTTGGCACTAATGTGGTCTAGTAACAGATGCAACTGTAATTTGTGACTCATTTGCTACCCCATTACTGCTTAATGAAATCTAACATATCACATTAACAATACGGATAAACACTCATTCTTGATATGTGGCATTTGGCTGTTTTCATTACCACTGTAATTAACACTTGAAATATTATTTCAATAAATATTTAAGGTGCTTTAAAATGAGTCGTAGTAATCATGACATAGAGACAGAAAACGTAAAGCAAATGTGTGGCTTCTAAGCCTGAATGTGCTCTAGGATTACACTCTTCAGGCATTATTTACAGAAATAAAGTGGGATTCTAGCTCAGCAGTGCTCAGGCCCAAAATAATACCGAGAAAGCTACATTCATGTTAATGCAAAACCACTATAATTAAATACATTGTAATGCAGTAATTGCAAAGTAAGGTTCACGCTTTAATACGAGCAGTAACACTTAATCATATTTTTATTCCTTGTTCAAGCAAAAGGGTTCAGTGCAATCAGTATTATTATAGTACATTTGAACCTTTCTTTGCTTGACATATTTATGAGATATTAGTAATTATAAGAACTGGATCTTTTTTCTCCATCTAACAGCATAATTCCAGGACAGCTGCAGAAATATGTAATACAGATAGATAATAATACAATCTTTTACTTAGCAAAGTAGCATTCATCTTAATACTTATAGCTTAATACTTATAGCTACAAATGGAAGAGTAAATTGATGAATACCCTAACATTTTTAAATCTGAATTTAATTATAAGTGTATAATTTATCCAAATATGCATATATCTTTAAAAAAAAAAACCAAAACAAACCAAAAACCAAACATAAAACAGACATAAGATTGAGAATAAAATAGATGTAATCTAAGAAGAAAGCAAGCTCCTTAGTGAAGTAGCCTCAAATCCAAATCACTGGGCTATTCAGTCTATAAAAAGAGCCTGAATAGTATGCAATTTGGGACTGCAGAAAGGTGGTGTTATGACCAAAAGATGGTATAACATTTGTGAGATTTATCTTACCAATCACATTTTTAAAAGTTATTAACTTTTCAAATATTTATATCTTACACATATATTCAAAAAAAACCCAAAAACCTGTGTGCATGGTTAAATGCCATCTGTACTGAAATGTTCAAAACATTTGTTCCTTTTGATAAAAATGCAAATCTGGAGAACTGTTGTATCAACATATAACAGCCAATGTCTGACACGGTGAATTATCACAGCTGGAATTAAATTGTCTCTGAACAGCTGCTGGCAGCAGAGCTTTCATCAATGTTTGATTCAAATGTAGGAAAGAAATTCTACAGAAAGAAACATCATGTTGTCATTACAGATGGGGTTTGTGTTCATTATCACAAATAACACTGGAGCTAGTGCCAAACAATATTCCCTTATCTAAGCAGTCTTGCTGGGTAAAAAGAGATGGTGACCATTGTATAAATGATTCATAAAATCCTACCCTTAATTCCAACCTTCATATTTATTGTTACACCTTTCTGCTTATTTTCTCTGAGGTCATTGTTTTAGATGTGCACAGGAACACCTGTGACTGAGTCCCCACTTACAACACAAAAATCAGGGCTGCCTGGTTTTCTACCCATTCCTCATGTTGGGAAGGTCATTTAGGACATGCACCCTATAAGAACAGCTCTTGTTCTGCTGTGCACATACTAGACAGTGCATGGAGTGAGAGCTTGGGTCTCAAGGATGAGCAAAGGTAGTTTCTGTCTGGACTTGGGGTGAGGATTAGTGAGCTGATAGTCTTTTAACTGGTTATAAGGTGGCCCCACCTAGCAGATACATGGAACCTGGAGTTCCCACATTCTCCTGTTTCCATTCTCAAAGGCAGTGATCAAATACATCATGTCCACAACCCAGCCTAGACTCTGGGTTTGTTCTGGACCCTGGATTCAGAAGATTCCTTGATGTAGCACATACTATTCAGGCAACAGAGCTGGCTTTGGTTTTCCATCTCGTATGAGTATTAAGAATCCAAATTAAACCATTTGTATCTATAACAAAAATTAGAACATTAGCTAGTAATGACTATTACTAAGCTTGCTTTCAAAGTGTACACCTACTGTGCCTTTTATTTGTTTCCTTCTGTTCATAATTTTTTTCCATACATAAAGCAGATTTGTTTCTATTGACATGCTATGTAAGTAACAGCCTTATGGACAGCTAAATTGACTAGTAATGGAGAGCTGTCAGGTTATTTTCTTTCTCATTAAAGTCTTTATTTTGTGCTCCATAAAACACACAGAAATTCGGCACTTCACTCTTCATCCATTCAAAGTCTGTTAAATTATCACCACAAACAGCAGAATATGAGCATAGATAAAAAATAAAAACATCTACCTCATTTGCAGCAAGAAATGCATTATTTGCCTCTGCCATGTTCATGTAGTTGTTATTGTTTCCAAACTGAAAGAAAAATAAATATTTGGATTTAATATATGCCATGATAAACTTTTCTTTACCCCATTGCTGGCATAGAAAACGTTGGGGGAAGGAAAAAAAAATAACAAACCCGAAACAAACAGATTAAAAGTATTTGCAGATGTTTCTTTGAAGTCAGAACTCTATTGGATTCAACATTATTACTATTATTATTATTATTGTTATCACATACTCTGCATCCCCCAGTCTTTACAAGGAAGATTTCCATGTGTATCTCTCCAACTTTTTTTGCCCATGTAGCAAAGCCACCCCAGAGACCTGAAAGTGACTTTGGAAATTAAGAACCCGTTAGGAAGAGACTCCCAGGAAAGACATTTCTACTCTCCTACATCTTTTCTGGTGCACATTATAATATTTCTGCCAGTGATCCTGACCCAGAGGATTGCTGCAGCCAGAATTAGCTGCTGTATTCTAAGTACACTTGGATTCAAAGAGCTGAAGGCCAGAATGAGAATCTGCAATGCTGTTCCTGAAGTCCCACACTTTCCACAAAACTGAAAAGCCGAACAATCCCCCTTGGTTTATCTTTCCCTTCAGTGGAGCTCCCACTCTCCCAGTGAACCTTAACCCCAAAACATTTTGCAATTCAGAGAAACTGTCTGACACTGAGACACCAAGATGTGCCCACTGCCCCCTTGCTCCCACCAAGGTGCAATTCTCATGATCACAAGGGATTTCCTTCTATGCCAGTCATTTCCTCCAAATTCTCAAGTATGAACATTTGTTGAGAAAAATAGGTACTTTTACTTCTACAGCCCAAAGGTAAACAACAAAGTGATTATCAGCATAATACTGTGCCTCATGCCTTCGAACAGCACTTGCAAAGGCATGTAGGTTGGTAACCAGTCCTGGACATGTTCCCAGAGGAGGGAAGTACCCAGAGTCTTTGCTTCAAGGGGCAGACACCAGGTGTGTCATGCAGCTCCAGTAAAACACGCGCACGTGGCTCCTGCCAGGCACGGAGCGCAGTGCAAGGCAGGGCGCTAAGCGAGGGAAAAGTCCCAGTGCTGTCCCTACCACATCACTGCTGCTAAAGCCAACTGAGCATTCCTCCCTTAACTCCCATTTGCTAGTTTTATAAAACAAATTCTTTTAGGAAGGCTTTGTTTTATCTTGTCTTGCCCGATCTTGGTGGACCTGCAGCCCCTCCTCAGCCCCACAAGAGCAAACATTCCCGACACAGCATAAGCTCTGCAACCAGCACGTGGGGATGGGTGACCATGCACTTGCACAGGTTGTTCTTCCAAGCAAGAAACTCTGCTGTGCTTTCTGGGCAGCTGAACCTGTCCTGAAAGGAAAACCACTTTGCTTCAGCTCAATTTGCTACAGCTGCACCTGGTGCCTGACTGTTTTTAGCAGTAAAACGTTTCAGACTCTCCAGTCTCTCAGTGGAGAGACCAGTGATCCTTTCAAGAAAGGCTCTTTCCTTAGAATCTCAAACATTCACTACTAGCAATAAAAAAATGCTAAAAGGAGATTTAAAAAAAAAAAAAAAGAAAGCCTTGTGTACCTGATGGATTGTCAGATTGACTAAATAGGACATCAACAAAATTAGGAGACAATCACAGGGGAGGGAAGGAATACAAGATGAGATCCCTCATTCTGAAGTAACAAACTCCATTTGTGTACTTATCATTCTGAATCTTTCAACCTATAACACATGTTAAGCAACAGAGGCCTTAGCACAATATGTAGGCTGCCTCATAGCTATTAAAACTCTGTTATCCCCAGCTATGCAGATACTCAAGTAATGTCATCCATTTTTTAAAAGCCCAGATGTCACCCATGTTTGGAGATTAAAAAATTCAAGTAAAATTGCACATTCAAATGACTGTTTTGGCACATACGGATGTGTGTGTGGATTTGTTGCACAAAGACACTACTTCAGCTCAACAGTGCGATCGACAGGATAGAATTTTTCATGTCAGTTAGTGGCAAACTAAGAATGATTTACATGAAAAACTCAAATGGCTTGAATAGAGCTGTTCTTTCTACAGTAACAAAGAAAAAAAAATATCAAGTTTTCAAAGGATACCTAAGGGCAAAGGTACACCAGGCAAGCATTGCTCTAACACTAGATAAATAAATGGGAACAAACCTTACCCATTTTAAAGACCTTAGCATCCTAAGGGCTTCAGTGCCTGTAAACAGAAATGTGGCTGATTTTTTCCTTCAATAGTAAAATTCTACATTGTTTTGATGTACATATTTTGCTCACAGCACAGCTACTGCTTTCTGATTTCCAGGGTGGTTTTCTTCTTTTTTGTTTTATTAAAGTAAAATAAAGGGGAAAGTGACAATTTAATTTTCCATTTTATTAAGACTGTGGAAGCAAATGATATAAAAAAGAATGTCAAAGCTAAAAGTTACAGGTACATCTCCTTCAAGTCATTCTGTTCTTAGGCTATAATGTTTAAGACCCCATTGTGTGTGACTCAGGCAATGATGTCAGAAACTGGAATATTTCAGCTTTTGTTAGTATGGATCACAACTAATATTCTTTACATTTATTTTTTCTCTCTGAACTAGAAATCCATTGAGGACACATAACAATTATCAGTGAGTATTTCTAAGATTAAACTTCCATATTATCTAATGGTACCTATAACAACAAAAGAAAATAAAATGGTTATTATCTTAAGGACCTAAACAATTCAAAAAACAAATTAAGCTTAGAGTGAAATAAGAACTGGGTTAGAAATCCTCTTCTGAACAGTTAGTCTGCGAATGTAATTACTGAAGAAACTACAGCTAATCAGCTGTGAATTGTATCCATTAATTAGTATTTGCCCTGGAGAAATGAGAAAAATCAGTAACAATGTTAACACTGCAATGCACTGATGAGTACTGAAACACAGGGCCCTCAGCATTTAGTCAAGCAGGTGGCTCCAATGGTCCAAGTAATTTAAAAAGCTCTCACCTGAAGTGCAGAGCTGGAATTACAAAGCACTTCTTGCATATCTTTGTATCTATATAAGGCTATAATTAATGGCTTTTAATTTAGAAACACTTTGTGATCAGCTGGGAACAGTGATAAATCATTCTAAATAGAACAACGGGTTCTTGCCTATTTTAGTAAAATAATTTTTTGTGAAAAGGCTCTTGTTGCAGACAATATTTTTCTCCATTTATGTTCTTCAGGAATCCTTGCTCTGATCCCTCATAAACAGCTCAGAGCATTGTTATAGTTGACAGCAGAGATTCAAATTAAAGAGGAGACCCAGCAATTTGGCCTGCCCAGGTGAGTCTCTCACCTGTCAGGTTTCCACCGGACAGAAGAGTAAGATGCAGCACCCAGTCCAGCTGTCCTTTGTTTTGGGATAGTGTTGGGATGCTTTGCAAAGAACTTTGCCAGAGCAATTAGCAAGGTTTTGCATAAACTCTTTCACCCAAAGAACTCAGAGCACCCTTGCTCTGTAACTAGGAAAGAATAAAATGTCTCCAGATTCCTTTGGCAACACATACCATTGCATTACAAAGTACAATTTTTTCCCTTTGGTTTCAGTTCAAGCTCTCTCTTCAGTTTTGATGAACACACTAAGTGGGAGTACCCGGCTGACTGCCACCACCAACCCATGGAAAGCACATCTGCCCATTTCAGGAAATGAACCTCACACAAACAAAGCCTCCTCTGAACTTGCTGTGAATCACAGCTTCCATTCTTCGTGCAAATCACTGCATCAAAACTGTAACAGTTCAGTCCCCTACTCTTGTGTGTTGGAAGGGCACCTGAATCTTGGCCCTGTTGAAATCCCTCTGGACAGACATGAAGACTGGAATGAGAGTGGATGCTTGGTTTACTGATGCCTTGTTTAAAGCATGTGCAGAAAACTCATTCGTTCTAAAGTAGCTGTTTGAAGCTTTCCTCTTCTCTTTGACTGCCAGACCTGAAGCCAAACACCTGGTCTTACTCAGCTTCTCTAGCAAGGGTGTATATTTGTAATGCAAAGGGGAAATTCACGCCCTCCCTCAACACGTGCCCTAATGAAGACTCAGTCAACTCCTGCCCAGCATTGGGAATGTAAAAATTGTATCACTGCCACACTTCTCCAAAGTGTGTGTTTTCTGAGACCAAACCTCTGGGGCCAAATGTTAGGCTATCTGTTTGCAAATCAAGGGAAAAGCCGCTTGGAACTGCCACAGCACAATGCTACTGGGTTTTCAAACTACCCTTTGTACTCACCAGAGCTTAAAAATTGGTTGGTTATGAAAGCAGAGACTAATGAGCAGTTGTTTTAAGGCAGAATTCTGATATGATGTACGCCACAGAAAACCCTTGGCAGCGTGGGATAAATAACAGTGATTAAATGTCCACTGAGTCTGAATTCCTACAAAAAAAATCTTCAGAAAATCTCAAATGTGGCCATTTGAATTGTGGCCACTCTCTGGGCTCTTTGACAACTGTGATTGACTCATCACAGCAAGACATAAAACAGGCAAAAGAGAACTTTACACCACAAAACTATAATAGTTTAAAAAAAAACCTTCAAAACTAAAGCAAATAACATTTGAAGTTGTTGCTATTATGGACACACAGAATAAAATTTTGTACCTATAAAAGATAATAGCAATTCTGCTACTGATTTTAATGGAGGAATCATTTTACCTACAATGTTCAGTCATTAGCATTTTTCACAACCTGTCTTTAAAATCGACTAACTTGTGCAATTCTAATCTAAAAAACGTTAGAACTCACATCCAACTATTCATTTCCTCAAGAGGTCAAATACAGAAATACATAAGCTACTTAAAACCAGACATAAAGGAGCAAAGACTTTTATCTGAGCATCTCAACAAAACAAAAATGAACGCTTAAAATACTAATATTTTTACACTCGAAAAGAAAATTTTATTCAGCAGGTAAATTTGTTAAATATGCCAAATAATTATTTTTACAATACTGCTGTTTAATAATGCAACCTCAAGGAACAACCACCATTGGAAAGGTTATTGTTCCAGCACAGGAAAACAGCAAAACCATGATATGTGAATAAAGTTTCCAAATTAAAAACTTCAAACATATCCAGAACAGGAATGAAACACATGTATCTGAGAATAAATAAAAATATTAATAGTTATGACAGAATCCACTCCCTGCTGCTTTTATTTTTTTTTAATTAAAGAAAACCTTATCCAAATCCTTACTGTAAAACAGAATTCAAAGTTAATTATCATGACACTAGCAGTCCTTTCATAATTATTAGTTAATGTTTAGTCAAAACACACATTTAAAGTTTGTTGGGATAGTATTTCTAGTCAAAATTCTCACAAGCTCTAAACTAGTTCTGTCACAGCACTGCATACCCACTTTTGTACATATTTTAGGCAGTTACACATCCAAACTCTATTATTACTCATGCCAATTTACTGCTTTTGGAAAATGGCACCCTCAAATGATCACACTTTCAGTATTTCTTCAGTAAAATTAGAACACATATTTTTTAAAATATAGCCATTAATAAAATCATTCATTTATGGTGTGAGCATACTCTTGGTTTCCATATAGAGAAATATCAACTAGCACAAATATATATTATGGTAAGAATCTCAGTTTTATCTTCATATTTGGCAAATTAATTCCTCTGAGGTTGCACTACCCTTATGAGTAAAATGAAAGATAACAATCCCAAAAGATGTAATTACAGACCAAAACTAAATTACTTTGCAGGTCTAAGTACTGTATCTTAATAATTTCACCGGAGAACATCTTCACTGCATTTGGGCAGATTTGATTTTGCTGCCTGACCAATAATTACAGCTCTGGCAAATACAATGTCTGATAAGGACATCAATTAAGAATGAGCATTGTGTTATTTAAAAAAAAAAAATCATCATGTTCACAGCCTGTCTGATTGAATGAAATGCCAAATTAAATTAATGGAGATTGCTAAGTCTAGCTGGCTGGTGGGGAACCATGCAGAAAGTGGGACAGCATAGACAATAAACTGTCTGTAATTAAAAGATGAGAAGCTGGACTAATGCTACTTCAGCCTGATTATTCCAAACAAAACAATATACACTAAAATTATTCTGGCAACAGAAGTAAAGGAGAAAAAAGGCGTGGGAGGAGGGCTGGGACAGGGGAATTTTTCTTTTTCTTTAAATAGTATCTATCACCATCTACAAACAGCAGTGTCCTCACCAGATGTATTGAATTAAATACTGGGGGGTGGTTCTCATCAGAAAACACAATCCATTTTTTCAATGAACATTAAAAAACATACAAGAATCCTCCAATTCTTTATGTTCTAGATGAATATCCAGATAATCTCTGTAGAGCCTTTACTCCTAAATTATTATGTGTTCATAGGAGGAGCAGGGAGTTCTTTTCTGGAAAAGCAAGACACTCATGAAAGTTTCAATACTTCAGAAGCAGTAGATGGTATCCATAATATTTTATAAAATACAAGTATTCTATTTTGATTTTGCTGCTATAAACAATGAGGCAGATTGTAGTCTGACAGGTGCCACACCACCAACGTTGTTAGGGATTCATATTATCGTGAGTGAATGAAGCATTGTTTTAAACCCTGCAGATGAAGAAGAAATTTTATCTCAAGCTGAATGCAAAATGCCAGCCTTGAGTTTGGCACTACATCAATACCCACAGAAAATTTGGGACTCACTCTGCAGGATGCCAACATTTTGGAAGGTGGTATGTGTTGCCCACCACCATAAGTATTATTCACCATGGACAACAGGCAGCTCTAAGAGGTAATGGGTTGAGTCACTGAGCATAAAGGAGATGGAGAGCTGGACCAGATGCAGGCACATGCATTTGGGTCAGCCTCTGACCACATGTCAGTAAGCACATAAGTTATCCCAGATCCATCTAAGAGCAAACTGCTGTATGTGTGTCCACAAGGGTAGGGATATGTGCACAGAGACTGCTTCTGTCAGCAAATTATAACATTTGGGAACACTTTTATTAAATACTGGACCACCAGGCAGCATGTACTATATATGCCAAGTTTATACTTGGACTTTCTGTTCATAATTTCAGAACAAATTTAAGTTAAGTGACTTTTATAGAATAGTACAGTAACCATCCACTCTCTGAGACAGATTACAGTGTTTGCTTATTTTCAGTAGTTCATATCTTCGGGAAGAGGGTTAACATCCTGCTAGGTTCTGCCTACAAATCTGCTAGGACATGTCCTAATGGACTTGTGAAAAGCCACCCAGGAAATGTTTGCCTCCTGATGACTCTGGCCACCAGAACCTGCTACACAGCAGTTATTTCTCTCCATTTCCTCCCCATCAGGATTCTCTATCATACCACATCAGGATCCTGCAATGACCCAGAGGGAATGCAGGCCCTGTAGAAAACCAAAGGAGTTCCTATAGGGGATTTCATGCCAAAAAGCTGCATTTGCTTAGAACCACATCACTGATAATCAACAAGCCAACAGACAGGAGCATAAAACTTCAAAGTATGAAGTACCCATCTTTGCTGTCACATTCTCAATCCTGAATTTTAGGCAAATGAATAATCTCATAAGTGAATTGAATTAATTATTGAATTTCTTCATAAATATGTGTCAAATCATGCATGTCTTTTGATATTTAAAATCTTAAAGCTTTTAATTCAGGGAACCATTTAGATTCCAATTTTTGAGTCTCAAACATTTGCCACACTAATTGTTATATATATATATATATCTCCTTATGTAAGTGAGGCTATGCCTGTACATATATGTACACATACATACACATTCTCTAACTCTGCTTAGACCCAAAAAAATTCTCAGTAGCATAAAATACTTGAGTAAGAGCTGAAAAAAAAAGAGACATTTATATTTTATTCATATAGCCTCAATATCCATCAGACACACTGTTTGCAGATAGTACAGATTTAAAACTTTTGGAAAGCAATTAGAATGGAAACATTTGAAGTTACTTTAAAAGCTTTCAGCCAGCAAATAAAAACTTTGACAATAACAATAAAAAGCACTGACTTAATCTCTGTGATTCCAGCCAAACATTTTAATATGAACTCCTTCAGTGAATTCCACAGCCAAAAGCTGTAACTGAATGATATTTTGCAATGTGTGATACTGAACGAGTCTTAGGAACAGTAGTGAAAGGAATATTTAATGGTCTCATGTTAGACATTTTCAGATCTCTTAAGAAGGACACATTCTATAAATGTTTTTATATGCAAGAAGTAACTTTGTATGAATATGCACAGTATTATTCTGCTGACTGACAGTCAAGGCAATTCAATATATGCCAGACTTTTAATGCTACCTATTCCATATTTAAATTAATACATATTAAATAAAAGGTGGTTCAAAGAGCAATCCTGGTCCTAATATTTATACAAGATTAAAGCAGTATAAAATTAGTCTGAATCTTGAAAGTATTCTCCAAGACAAACATACCAACAATTTTGCTGTTGCATATTCTGAGTTTCAATTTACTATTTTGACTCTTTGTAGACAAGAATGTATGTCCACAGTCTGTGGAACTGTGCCTTCAAAGGTAATAAAATGGACACTCAAACATAAATTCCAGGTATATCTCTGTGTCTCCCTACATAAGCTAAGGCTACTTCTCTGTACAAAGCTAATACATGTATCAAACTTAGACCAATCCACTGAGTTTCACATTAAAAAGACCTTACAAGATCTACAGATGTTGCTTTGCATAGTTCTGAAGTACATTCCCTATCATCACACCCTGTTGTTGCCTGAAGCTTGAAACACAGAAAGATACCAGATGTTAAGATATTCAGCTATAGAGCCAAGGAGAGGCCACTGTAGTTTAAGTGTTTGTTTAAAAATACATGAATTTTTAAAGATGATGTTTTCTTGCTTTGCTTTCTAACCTAGATGTGTTTGCAGTGATGAACTACGAAATTATTTTCCCAACCACTCTCATGAGCATGTACTTGTTGCTACAATAAACCAGATTAGGCATAAATGTCATAGAAGGAGAATAATCCTAAAATGGAAAAAGAACTTACTTATATTGCTCCTGTTCCTATGCATTTTTCTACAACTTTGTGGCAATTTTGATTCCACATGAGCAAAGGACTTCTCGCACATGCGGTTTTCACATCACCCATTTGATGTACGTGTTTTACATTACTCTAAACAGCTGAAATTCTACATAAGATTTCATTTCTGATGACATCCAAGGACATATGGCAGTTACAATATGCTCTTTTTACACAGCTGCTCTAAAGGATGATTCAAGGCCAAAGCACAGTCGAGCCTCCTCCATGGTCCTGTGAGAAGATGGAAATGTCTCTTTTCTCCATGACATTTACCAAACAGAAGATCAACAGCTTCTCAGGATGGCCTCCAACACACCCACATTTGAAAAAAGGACCCAAATCCAGGACCCAAATGTGGACCTGATGCTGGGGCTGCCCTCCTGTCTGGTTCCCTAGTCCTGTACAGGAGGTGGCAGGAGCACTGGTGATGTGGCTGGAGGCAGTGCCCCACGCCCAGCTCACGGACAGGAGACCTCCAGCACCCCTGGGAGCTGAGACCAGCCAGGTCCTGAAAGGGAGCAGCCCCATGGCACCAAGGGCAGCATCAAGGACCTTTCTTCAGCTCCCCTCCTACACCTCTGAGCACTCTTTACCCCAGCAGCTCAGCTGCTGCAAGGGATAGTATTACAGGGACTTTTGTTTACTGGGGCTTTTTCAGGAGGTAAATGCATAAACATAGAACTGGTTTTGCCATAGGAACATTTCTGCTCCACTTCCTTCTTTGAGGTGTTAAATTCATACAATCAAGCTGTTAATCATGTCTACCCCCCCTTTATTTTATATAAACTGTCTAAGCATTGAACCTAAGCATTTCTAAGCATAATGACAGCATTTTATACTTAGGATCCCAAGAAATACTTTTACATCACTATATTCAAGATTACTGTAACATTTTCGCACACGAATTTCAAGTGATGTGATTATACTGCAATTGGGGCTGTAAGTAGCTTTTCTTACAATCTTATATCAAATTTCACTCACTTCAGTGAAAATTGTAAATTCCATTCTAGACTGTGAATCAGCTCTACTACACTAGCAAATTATATCAGGTTTTAAATGTAAAATTGATAGAGAAAGGGTGAAGCAGATGTAGACATTTTGTAATAATGATAATGGAGGATCAGTCAAGATACTTTCAGTCTAAAACCAGTACATGCATAAAATCTTAAATATCTCAACTCTCAGCCATGTTCATACCATGAGTTCCTGCATTTTTTAATGAAATTAAATACTTTCCACTTTAGAAGCACTAATCATAACCAAATAGATAAACAGCATTTTTTAAATTAACTGTACTTCACCATGTGCAAGGCTGTACAAAGCAAGTCTATTACAAGGCAGCCTGTGTGATGTAGCTGCTCTTATTAAAACCATACCCCAAGGAGAAACTGAGGAAAGTCACCCAGGAATGCCCCAACCCCAGAGCTGGTGTCAGTCACCCTCAAATGTTCCTCAGGTGATGACATTTTTCAGTTTGGAAAACCTACATGTGTTAATGTAACATAGATCACAGATGTATTTTGTAAACAGACACATAACACATCACTTCCTCGTTTCTTTATTTCATATCAACCTGAAACTGGGAGGATTTCTCCACTATTTTTAGTTGAGGCATGATTACAAGTCCCACAGCAGGGAGGCCTCTGGAGAGTCTTCAGCAGCACCTGACTTTATTTAAACATGCAAGATGGAATTGGATGCAATGCTCTGAAATAACAGTACAGGAGAATTAAATTTAAGAGTAGAATAATCCCTTGTGGTGGTTTGTATTCCTAATTTATGCCACAGAGACTAATCAGGCTTAATTTATCTATCTTTAGCTTCCCAGTGTTTCATTCGAACCTAAAGGCAACATTTTGGGCTGCAGAAACTTTATTTTGTAGGTGACTAACCTACTTTAATAGCATTTTCATCCATAACTACAGTGTAGCATTTTCTTCACTTAATTGGGTCACTGTATTTCTTCTTGAAAGTGGGCACAGAAATTATTTGATATTGATTGCAGCCCCTGAGGTTCAGCTGACAGTTGAGGACACACAAGGGGTACACAGAAAATTCCATCTATGACAAATGAAATTAATAAAGTTTCAGTCAAGCCTTCGTATTAGGAAAACCCTGACATTAAAATATGGAGATTTTCTATAAAGAATCTCACACATGCAGGGCTGGAAATGCCTGGCACCATGGCAAAACCAGGCCTCTCAAGTCTTCAGGTGACCTTCAGTGTCAAAATACTAATGAGTAATTAGTGCTAGAATTAAGTGTATATTAAAAAGCACACCAGTAATTCCCTCTTATAATTTTCAGATGCTGTGGAAAAACCAAAGTTTTTAAATATAAAACTAAAAATGGTACTAAAAGCTCACTTGAACAGTCAAGTAGTACCCTTCATGTCTTGATGTAAGCAAGCACGAGCTTTGATACATGCAAATTCTTGCGTTTCTTTTCTTGAAGTATGAGAGACACCAGATCCTAGTGGCATTTCTGCTGCCAAGCTGTTCCACAGCTCACAACTCACACTCTGAATATATTCTCCTACTTTAGTGGACTGAGATAATTCAGTCTCATGCTATTCATATCAAAGATGTGCAAGAAGTTGAATACTTCTTAGTTGAATTTAAAATGATCAGATGTAGCTTTAGCATGAATTCAAAGTAGAAGCATGGATTGTAATCATAGTCAGTAGATGTATGAAAGCTGTAATCCTTTCATGAACTTTCTTTGTCTAAACGAAAGAAACTATGCAACATATTCCTAGGGATACTGGTTAATTCCAAGCCAGGCTGATAACTGGAGGTCAAATGAGAAAGTCACAAGCCTATATAAATGTAGCATTCTTTTCCTTTGTCAGATAGCATGATCTGAGCTCTACCAAAAGCAGTTCTTTGGGTGTCTCTGAGATAGTATTTTTGATACCAAAACCACTCTGAAAGAACCACGTTAATACTTTGCACCATAACCACATGCTTCTGGCAGGCAGATGCCTGCTACAACTAGCTGCAAACTGCTGGGAATTCTCTAAATTATATTTTATATCTTGAACCTTACCATTCCATCCCACTTTTAGAATGGAAAATTCCCCGGAGCTCAGAAATCTTTGGGCACTAGAAGTGAGTCCTGGAGTCAGAGCACTCTCACAAAATCCTGTATATTCAGGATTTTGTTTCCCAAATACTCAGGGCTACAGCTGTTTTATTACTATATTATATTTTGGATCACACAATAACTTTAGCCAAGTTTTACAACACTGATGTGTGGTGCTTCTGTGATATCAAAGCTGTGTGAAGGTTCAGAACTTCAAATCCCACGTCCAGCTCTAGTGAGCCAGTGAAATGAGGCAAAACCATGCAAAGGAGCACAAAACATCCAAATTGCTCTGCCTGTGCACAGAGAGAACAAATCACAGGAAATCCATTTGGTTGTTTGCTTCATCACCTGCCAAACTGGGGTGATTTTGCTCTACCATAAAAGTTTCTCAGTCATTTTTTCTGTCTGAATTGGGAAACGCTGCACAGTGCTAGTGTTAATGTAATGGAGAAGGCAGGAACAGGGCAAAAGCACGTGATGTTCTGGCAGCTTTTTGGTACCAAAAGAGGAAAATATTAATAAAGGGTGGGAAAAATAACTGATGTGTTAGTTAAAAATAAAAGCTATTATAAATATTTGCTTTATCTTCATTTGTATAAGCATCTAGAATAGTTTCTGATAACATTTTATTGTCCACTAATTTTAGATTTAGAAAATCCCAAAACCAAGCCATCCTCACACTAATGGTTTTGCTTCTAATTGCTTGCCTAATCTGCCCTGGAGTTATAGCAGTTTTCCAGTGAAAGAGATTTCCTTAGCTAATCAAAACAAAGTTGCTCAACTGTATTTTCTAAACTGGTGAAGAACAATAAATGTATTTTAATGGAAGAAGTGAGTTGTCAAATACAATATACATGGTATGGTTTGAAGAGGAAGAAAAAAGATATACAAGTGGTATGAGATGCTGTGCAAGTGGTGGGTATTAGGAGGCAGAAAAGGGGTTGAATAAAGACCCATAGAAAAGTATAGTAAGACGATGATTATCAGAGGATAATAAAAAATAGCTTATCGGATAGATAAGGAAAAGATAAACTGAAACATGCAAGAGATTAAAGTGAGATTGGAATAAGTTTTGAAGAAAAATTAACACAGAAAGGAAATTTTTTCAAAATTTAACAAAAAATATTTTTAATATTTTGTAATACCTTGTAAAGCATGATTTTGAGAGCTTCTAGTAACAATTCAAAGCACACATTTTTACACACACTTTCATATAAATGCCATTTTTCATATTTTGAAAAAATGGACAGCCTGTAACAGCAACTATGAAATTTAAATTAATCTCATAATTCCAGACCACCAGTAAAGAGGCCTAGAGCAAAGAGATCTCTTTCCTTTGTCCCATACACAATCTCACAGTTTTTCCCTCTCCAGCACATGGAACAGTTGTCCATGTCTAAGTTCACATACAGCCATGGGAAATTCTGGGTAACATGCTGTGATGACCCTTCACACATTTTCACATGGGACCTTCTTTAGCATCACTGAAACCACCAAGGACAGATTCCAAGAGACACAGGAAACACTTCAGAGCTGTAACCTCACCTTCATCCAACCTAGCAGACAAAGCACTGATTATAAGAAACCCTTCTGCTTGTGTTTGCATACCAAATCCCCAAGCCCTCACACCTCTCATCATATCAAAATTCAAACAATAATTTGTATAAGAATTACCTAGGAAAAACAGAAATCTGCTGTGGTATTTACCAGGGAGAAAAACACTGAAGGGTTATTTGCCAGCATAAATCAGGCTGCGCCATTTGATTCAGATGGTGGTGCTGGTTTTGTGCCATACTCCACTAAATGGAATATCAGCTCTAGCTAAAATAACTGCTATAAAAAAAAATAAATAAAAGGGTTATCAATTTTCACGTCAACATATAAATATATCATCCACTGAGACAAGGAAAAAGTTTTTGCATATTTTTACACCGTGCATGTGTGAAAAGGGGCTAAGAAGTATAAACCCTTCACCATTCTCAATTGAAAATTCTCTTTCTACTGTGTTCACTCTTCCTGTGTTTTCCTTCATAAACATAAATTAAGGGAAATTTAGGCCCATTTCCAGTCTCTTCCACCCCTCAGAAGCACAACCCATGCTCCCTGTTTGCTCCAAAGATATGGAATTGTGTTCAGCTTGAGAATATCATGACCCTTCAACCCCATTAATAGATTTTTTATTATCAAAATCTTAAGGGGACAATTTCACACACTCCCCACACCAGAAGTTCCTGGGTCATCTAAACAGAATCATCAACATTTAGAGTGGCCATCATCAACAACGGTGGAGATTCACAGCATTTTCTACTTCCAAAAAAAAAGGTTATATGCCATGTAAGAATAAAATGGTATCAGCAGCAGTGGGAACCAAACTAAAAGACTTTCCAGTGACTCAGACTCCTGATGTCAGCACTGCCACCAGCAGAAATGATGCTAAGTGACCTCAAGTCCCAGAGAATATCTCAGCACGCATCCTACTCCAAACTTCCACCCACTTGCTTATTTAGTTATTTGCTCTATAACTTGGTACACCTTTGCTTATGCTGACACAACTTATTTCAGGTCCCACTGCAAAAAATGAAACACAGAATTTTGGGAGGTAAATGCAATTAAAGATTGTTTTTCACCTGGGGCAGAAATGAAGAGCAGATGAAGGAATATGTTGAACTAACAACAGTGACGAACATGGCACACTGTGAAACCACACATTTATTCACCAATGGAAATGGTAAAATTTTAAGTATTCATCTCACTGCCATCAGGGGACTTTTTAAAAAATGTCAGATTTTACAAAGCTGAATCATTAGAGAGATGGCCCAGAAGGGACATGCTGGACATGTATAAATCTGACTTACTCACTGAAATACACCAAAAATTCTGTATACAACTGAGCCCTGACTAAGGAAAAAGAAATGCACATGACCAAATGGAAGCAGTGATTATTAAGATTAATATAACCTCTAGATAAATTATACTTTTTTGTCATGCACCAGCAAGAAGCTTACAGGACAGAAGCAGGATTAGTTCAGGACAAGGGAAATTATTCATGTAACAGTTAAAGCTTAAGAAAAGAGATCTGTCTTATATCAAGTTGATGTTTCAGATAAAAGACTGCATTATAACAGGTTATAGTTGCAAAAATAATTTGATTGGCATATCATTTATACTAACTGCTGCTTGGAACCCACCCAGAATACACAGCGTACTATAAACTGTTAGGAAATATATCTGGGTATTGTTCAATATTTACAATGTGCTTTATTTTGTAAATATAAGACCTGGCAGAAAAATTGTAGAGTATTAAAAATAGCTCTGGTTAAAAAGAATGTCCTTTTCTCCTATAAAAAGAAGTATTTCTCTAAAAGTAGTTTATCATTTTGTTCAAAAACGTTCACAGCAGAGCTAAACAAACTTTCAATGAGGAAAATTTGATTGCTTTGTTCAGCTGCTCACACAGATTTCTATCTGTACTTATTTGCATATTTCTGAATATTCTCTTTCAGGCCCACACCATTTTTGTTAGCAAAATCAATTTTCTGTTGGACAAAAAGTGAGATTTGCTCTAAAGATTTTAAGCTTTTAAATAAACATGAACTGAATGGTGTAAAGAGCTCTCCTTTAAGAAAAGATTTTTGCTGTTTGGAAAGAAAAGAATTCTTTGCATTCACAGGTATCAATTGACAGCAACAGATTTTTACATGAAGAGAGAAAAAAATTTTCAAGGGCAAAACAAAAAGACCTGCAATGTAATTATGTACTGTAACAGACTGATGCTAAGTTTCATTTTTAAGGAACAAATGTCCATATACAAAACATAAAAAATACTAAATTCTGATATAAAAGCTTTATTATTAGCTTCACTATTGATTCTCCAAAGCTCAAAGAATACTCATGATTATGAAATTGTATCCTCTGCATCTGAAGAGAAGGATTGTTCTAAAATCCAACAGTTCTGCAGAATCCTCAGCAAACACAATTTTTTTTAGGTTTCTTCAGCTCTGCTAATAGTTATTGTTTGCACAACTGTAACTAAGTACATTACCAACTAGTTGTTCAATCTATATAAATTTAAGAAACACACATTGCCAAGGAGTGACTCATATATCAGTCTATTATATGCTACAGAGCTGACTGTATTAAACAAATCACTTTCCCTACAGCTGAAGAATAGAAGCTATATACAGAGCAGAGGTTATTGTCTAATTTAAATCTTGGCTCCTTTCCCAGAGCTGTACAAGATTCCAATTTGTGGAAATGTTACTCTCTGCTACTGCCAGAAAGACTACAGAAAATGGTATTGGGTGCCTTCCAGAAATATGTCTGCAAAATGCCAATCAACAAGTCACTAAAGATTAACAGTATGACTGTACCAAATTAATTTAAATTATAGAAACATATGGCTAGGATGTTTGCACTGCACTTAACACAACACCTGCTTCACAAACAGCTAAGTTTCCTTCCACAGCATAAAATAATATATGTCAAACACCTTGAACCCAATTCCTATAAATGGGAAAAAAAAATAAATCAGTTCATAAACAGTAACCACAGGGCACCACTATCAGCTACAAGCTACCATTTTGTAATGGTCAAATCCCTTATTTATTATAAATTCTACACTAACCTAGACTAGGTAGTCTTTTCCCATCATAGAAAAAGTAATTAGAGACAACAGAAATTAAGAAAAAAAATGTGACAGAAATAAACATCTTTAAATGCCATTTTAGAAATCAAATATTTTAAGTTGATTTTGCTAGAATACTTCCAGACATATAACATGGTCCTTCAAATACAGTGTTATTGTGCCTTCTCTCTCTCTCCCCCTTGCTTATATTCTTAAGCAAAAGCCTCTCCTGAAAGGCTTTATAAGCTCACAGAAAGTTAAAAGATTAACAATCACAACCCAAAGTCAAATATTTTGTATTTCCTCAGTGTGGTTTTTCTATTATTTTTTTTAAATTCCTCAATATATATGATCATGTCATCAAATAAATAAAAAATTTTAAATATCTGTGGCAGTCTCAGAAATATTTACACATTAGGGTATGCCATATTTCAGCTGAAGAGGAAGGGAGCTGTTTTATGTTTCTCTCCACTGCTTTTCTATTATTGCCTAGCTAATAGAAATACATCAAACAAATGTTCTACAAGAGCAATAAATATTAAAGTTGACCTATCCATCTGGAAGAAATGAGAACAATACTGCTCACTTTTAGCCCAAATATGACACTGATAAATGAAGCTGTGAGATTCCATCACACTTTCAGCAACCTGGGCTAAGCGCCCACCACGTGATTCTTGTACCAGCAATTTTCTCCATTCATCTTCATTAGGCAGTCACTTGACCTGCCTCCTAACATCCCTGACAGATTTGAACCTTTAGGGGGCTGCTTGTAGTTTTTAACAACACACTCTAAAAGCTTTACTCCCTTTTGGAAAAAACCTCAGATGAACATAAAGGAATACATGAGCCATTTCTTCCGAAGAGAGAGCCATGAACCGCTCGTCACGACTAAGGCAGCGCCGAATGTGTGATGGCAGGAACACGATGGCAGTTGTGTCCTTACAGCCCAGAACCAACCCACAGCCTGGCAGGAAGCACAAGTGAAGCAAAGCCATCACCCTTTCAGCCATCAAAACACAATTACATGTTGCAATCAGAATGCGTGTAACCTCGTGCCACAAATGGAACGCCCTCCACTTCCTCCCTCAATCACTGCTTGAAGAAAGCTGGGACAGGCAGCCAGAGCATCCTTTACCCAGCAGAGTAAGAATGGTTCATCACATTAGCAGTGGTACATTACATCCTCATTATTTCCTTTTTCAACAGTAACAGCACAAATTTGATTATTCTGTAATAGTGAAAATGAATATCAATTCAACATGAATTTGCCAGTGTAATAAAAAGCTCCTAACAGGATTTTTACCAACTTCCTCGAAAAACTTCATAACTTTATGATCACTTAGGGAAATCAGAAAGGCTAAAAGCATCAAAAGGCATTAAGCTTTTGACATTAAAACTATCTCAGTTATTCATGCAATTGCAATACCTTCATTAGGGTAGCTCTGCAATGTTTATCTGACAAGCATCTGATGTATTGACTCTTTTCTACTGAATACAAGCGGCTTATCTTTCTTGTTTCAAAGAAGTCTTTAGAATTATAAATATTGTAAACTGTCATGGTAATGTAGCAATTAAAATATACCCACATAGATTTCTTTTAGTCAGTAAGTTCTTCAACCCTTTTTCATGTTGATCAGGTCTTACATGAGAGGTTCCATGCAGCTGCTAAGCACACCAGGGAACCAGCACACACTCATCCAGGAAAACATTGCTGAATTCAAGTAAAGACTGCAGAATCAAACAGAAGATAGGTAATCCTGATACAGGGTTGACATGGATTGCACTGTGATCACCAAAATCACATGAAGGGACATGACTTTTATACAAATAGAATGTTTTCATGGACAGGTACTTCAGTCATACTAAACTGGATTTACACCACAACAGTTTTTACTTTTCTTTTGAAGAGCAATCAAATATCTTATTCTCAATGGGTTCTGAAAGTATCAGAAACTTTGCTGAAAACCTGAAAATACTGCCAAAAGTATGGACAAGAAAAACTACTGAGAGATGTGCCATTTAAAATCAAGGCCTCATATAGGTGTATTTGTGGTATTTCCTGACCACAGAACACATTACAGGTAATAAGTAATTGCTGATAAGGAGCTGCACTGCCCTGCACAGTACAAGGAATGCTTGAATCTAAGCTAGAATGCTGAACTCAGCTTTTTTTTAATGACTATTACATATTTCTGCATCAGCATTAGAGCAATTGCACAACAGTCCCTGGCAGGACTTTCATGGGGCTTTTCTGAGACACAGACAATTCCCAAGAAAGCCATCAGTGGCGTGAGGTTTCATCTGAAGCAGTATTATGTTGTATTGGTATTACCTGCCTTATCATCTGTGACTGCAAATGCCTTTATCAACACACTGAGCCTCTCTTTGGAAAGAAAATAACGGGATGGGCTCTCTCTTGCTCATCTGAGACGCTGAAGATTTCAGTTGCACTGCATCAATTCCAAGCTCAAAGTTTGTCACATTTCCTTCACTGATGACGTGGCCTCAGTCATTTTCTCTGAATGAACAGATTATTCTCAAGAAAGAACAAATGTCTCTGTGATGACAGAGATCTTCACAGTGGGTTTTCACAAGCTGGTCAGTCTATGACTGCTGCAGAGAGTTGATTGTCAACACAAAACATCTTGGAAAGATGAGCTTGTAGATCCAATGGTCCTCAAAATCACCCACAAGTCCATTATCTGCCAATTCTCTTTGTCTGAGGTGACTTCCTCCAAAAGATTAATATCAAGTTAATAATGAAAAAAACTGCTCTAAATGGAGTCTCTGTTTACAAGATCACAATAACTTTTCAATATTTTACTGTAATCAGTTCCTGAAGGGAGCCTGATAGTGACAAGACTGAAAAAATTGTTTTGCCAAGGTTGGGAGCTATAAAAATCAAAACAAAATACAAGGAAAAAGAGAGGCCTGAGGCAGTTTTCAAAGAACTTGCTAACAAAAACAGAAGTGAGAGAGACCTCAACACAGCTTTAGAGATAATCCCATGTATCGCAAGAGTTACAACGTACATGAAAGTCTTAAGGTATGCCAGGTAAACTATCCTTAGGTCTCTGAAGACCTAAGAAAAAAACAGTCAATTAATCTGTTTTCAATTTCTGTTTATATACACATATATATATATATATATGTATAGGGAGAATTCCTATCTGTTGGAGTTAAGGGGGAAAAACAAGCAAACAACAGATATTCCAAGAACTGGAGTCAAAGAAGTGAAGCATATTTTCATCTGTAGCTGATGTGTGCTGGGGAATGTCTCATCCAAAGTGATGACGATGTGCTGTGATAATGTCAGCTTTACCAACATCATCATCTGTCATGACAGAATTATTCCCTGGCTCTTGGTGATGATGAGGTTTTTCAATTCTTCAGGGCTGAGTGACACTGAAGCAACCTGTAAAAGTATTTGCTAAAGACCTTCAGAAAATGAAGTATTCTGTATTGTGCTAGGCTATGCACACATTAGCACAATATTCTAGTTGGAATTAGTCTTTCCCTGAGTAGAAACTTCAGTAAGCAGTTGTGCCTTGACCACAGGCAACTCATCTTAAATTTCATTAATTTTCCTCTAAGCTACTTTCTTAACTTTATTCAGAACGCCCCTTCAAATGCAGTTAAGTCATGAACTCTATCTCTCACAGTGCAGCATTGTTTGTGTTGAGTCTTTGCAGCAGGGTTATCACTACAGGTTAATGGATTTGTGTTCTGAGAAGCCACGATTAGAATAGGTGACCTGTGTTCTGCATTATACAGTGAAAAACATATCTAGCAGCACGATTGCTATCAAGTGTCAAAAGAGATACTGAGAGCTGTGTGTAAAGACAGCACTAAACTCAGATGGTTTTATTCCTCCTAGGTATTGTGCAGTGGTTAAATTTGACATGTACAAATTGCTGAAGTGAAGATTTGCAAAGTAACAGTACATATCTAGGCTAATGGCTTAGTTAAGAAAACGATGTGAAGGATTTCAAGCACAGCGTGAATATGCATTTAAAATATTTGTGACACTTTAATGGACATTTTCATTAGTAGAGGTTATAACAATGGCAAAAATCTGAAATTCTAGACAAGGAATGAGGTTATTGCAATAATTCCACAAAATTCAGAGATAAATTCTTACTGTTGGAGAAGACATTAAGACCCTTGAAGTCCCCTTCCAACAAAGCTATTCCAATAGAAAAATCAAGAACAAATAAAGGAATAAGTTTTCTTGTCACTTCTGAAAAATGTTTCAAGCACTGTTCAGTAGAAAGTAGTAGAAAACTTAAGCTGTCCTGGCTTTTCTCTTCCTCTTTATCATTACAATACATAAGCTGACATCAAGGAGAAAACCCACAGAAAACCGATTTAGACCTGAAGTGGACTGCAGAGCTGCTTGCTGTACTAGCAGGGCATCACAAGTGGTCATTAGGAGAGCATTTAATAGTAACTATAACATTAGAAAGAAAAAGTAGCACATTCAAAGGAGAAGGCAAACTAATCACCTAGTGAATACTAACTTCTCTCAGAACAAACTGCACGTATGATGCAGTTTCAAACGTGGACTTTCAAACCATTATATATGCACAGCAACAGCCTTCCCTTCCTCAAAATTGGCCTTTTACACATCCACTCTTTTAGCAAATACAGTGATACTGCATTATGACACCGAACCCAATCAGTTATGAAATGTGCATCAATAAAAAAGCTTGCAGGGAAAGACTTCAATGGACACACTCAAAATTTAAGCACTTTCATAGTATTGTGCCTAGAAAGTCATTGACTTTCATGAGAGCTATACCTAGCATGTTTCCAGTTCCTGCAAAGGAAAGAATTCTTTCCAAGTTATGTTCAGTATGCTTGGAACAACCTGGGCTACGAGGAAGACTGAATTCAGCCCATCTGCATCAGTCACATTCACAGATACAGCTTAGAGAAGCCCAGATTTTGACAATTGCTTGTCCACTATTTGAACTGCCGGCAGGCAGGCATTGCTGCCCTCCCCAAGAGTAGCAATGATGTGTTCCACGTGCACACCTTCTGTCTACACAGCTGAGTTCTAACAATGACACTTCAAATTCATTCTCCATTTTCTCCTCCCCAGTAATCAGCCCTGAATCACCAAACCAGTTAGTTAAGCCAAATGTTTATTACACTTATACAAAATTTTAAAAAAACCCATCCTGCTTCCCTTTAGAGGCAGTAATGTATTAGCATCTGAACCAAGTTGTCCTCAGGACATAATTTCATTGAGAATCTCTTCCTCATTTATTGTAGTAGCTTAATCTGCTTTAGCTCTTTTTACAGCTTGTTTAAACTGTTCTCAGATAGATTTTTTTCTACCTAACACTTTCTACACTGGTTGTAGAATGCTTTTCACATGATATGCTGTGCTAGGAGTTGCTGGTGATCATTTCCAGGACTGTCACTGACACGCTGTTTTCAGTAATACTCACAACAGCACTTCCATTTAGAGGGAGCTGATCAAAAACTGCTAGAAAAGGTCCTTTGTCCCTTGCATATTCTGTTAACAGGGAATTGGACTGAAGTCTTCATGCAGCACAACTGCCAGCTTTGAACCAAAACACCTGTTTATCACTAGCCATGACAGTAGCTCCTTGAAGCATCATCTCCCAGACATTCCAATGTGAACCTCTGCTACAATGAAATAATGATCTCTGGGATAATGACTCCAAAACAATAACCTCTGTGAAATACAGAAAGACTGAGCCATTAAGTAACTGTCTCAACTTCTGCTGTTACCACAAGCAAGTAAACTGCCCTAAAGGCTCTAATTTCAAATCCTGGAATTTGTCACGGGACAATTGGTGACAATATGTTCACCATCACTTGCTCAATGGGATAGGACAATTCAACCCATTCCACTCAAACAAGCACTTTCAGCATTCTGTTCCAAAAGTCATTACACTAATTTCTGTAGCAAGGATGGTAAGTACTGTCTACAGAAGAGCATCTTTTTTACTTGGAACCACTCTGTTTAAAAAAAAAATAAAAATCAATGTGAGTGATTGAAAATTAAGGCATTTGGCAGACTGAAGCACCAACCACATAAAACTTTTTTTATCCAGACATTTCCAGGCTGAAAAGGCCCAAGATGTCATTGACTATAAAATAAGGATTATTTTTTAAAAATCCAGATGCTACAAAGAAGCTGCTTTGAAAGAAAGTGGTACTTTGAATGCCAAGAAATCAATTTAATGCAATGTGAAGTATAACACACACTTCACTATTTTTTCAAGAACACATTCAGAAACATTACCTTTCCCAGTAGGGCTTAGTGTATTTGAAGTCTACATAAGAAAAAAACCCATAAACTAAAGATTTGATTTTCAAAGGGTAATTTATTTGTCTTCTACTGCTTCAACAAAAAGCTGGTAACTCAGCTTCTTTTTATTTTGGAGAAAATTAATTTGCAGCTTATTAGACACTAAGGTCTGTTCTTGAAAGCAAAAGGAAAAAAGAATATTAAGAGCACCTAAACAATGTCCAGTTCAAGTAAATGCTTTTCCTAAAAGTACACGAGAAACTTGTACTTTGTAGTACAAAGCACTGTGAGAAACCCTACATAGCTTTGTTAATTTGAATCTGTACGTCTATCTATGATCATTTTGAGCTTTTTTCCTTAAACAATGGTAAGTGCCATTTAAGTTAAAATCATATCTGAAAGTGTTTCTATCCCTGAGCAATAACCAGCAGGAACATATTCCTGTGAATTTTTAATTTTTCTGGCACAAGAAGTACTCTCACATCTGTTAAGACTGCTTTGGAATCACTGCTCTTGGAAGACAGATTCTTTTATTTATTTCTTCATGATTCCCTGAAGAGTTAGAGAGGCTTCAGAGCCACAAATGGGGTAACCCAGCAAAACCCCAACCTGTGCCAAGGGACAGGGGAAAACAGTTTTAATGCCACAGTGCAATCTCCTGAGCCCAGGGAACTGTAACCAGCCTGGGGACTTTTACTGATTACAGTCCAAGGCAGCTTTTTAATTTCTTCCCTGGAAGCCATTGATACACATTTAACAGTCTCGGTGGAGTTACCTTTAGATTTCCACATCTTGCTAAGACTCACTAGAAGAGGAAGGATGGAATTACAGCTAAGGAAATGCATGTACAATTCCTGGTTCTGCCACCTGAGTCTGCATGACCTTGATCAAGTTACTTAAGTTCTCTGCAACTCTTGGCCCTGAGCAATTAATGAAAACAGTAAAATTTCTAACATCACAGGGTGCAGATTTTAATGCTAAAATGTAAGTATGAAAACTTAAAGGAGCATTGTTCCAAAGGCAAGGGAAATAAGCCAAAAGCACCAAAATCTCTAAGGATAAGGTTAAATGGTGGTATTGCTGGCTACCTGTAGAACCCAGGAACTTTTTCTAAGTATAAAGACTTCTGAGAAAATTTACAGGTTCCTATGAACTTAAGGGAAAAGGACATTGAAGCAGAGAATTTTAAAGCTCATACTTTTGGATTTAGACAATTTCTCTCTAGACCTCAGTCCAACACACTAGGATATAAACTTCTAAAACATTTAGGTTTTTAGATGGCAGAAATATTATTTAGTTAATTATTTCTCACCCTACAGAATCAGCACTCATAAGAAGCAACTGATGGATTTTATTGTGGTAACTGATCTGTCTGACTCAAGACTTTTTTTTTTCTTAGTACAAAGATGATTGTGCAATGCAGAATATTAAAGACTATGAAGCTATCTTAGCTGTACATGCAGTATTCATGTGTAATTCAATATCTCCCCATGTATGTTTGTGTGTATATATATATATATATATATGTATACACAGAGCAGCAACTGCTGCTGCTGCCTATGGTAATACTGAAGAAAGCCAAGACTGAAGATTTATGTTCTTTAAATATTTGCTTAATTCTCTTGAACAGAGACTTTTTTCCATTATTCAACTTGATGATTTAAAATAAAAGTGATACTACCTCTGCACTTTGAGTTAGTGAATGTTATAAATAGTTTATAGAGCTCAGTAATGGCTGCTCCCTTCAAGCCAACAAAGAATGAATGTTAACACTGGTGTGAGATCTCAGCCAATGTCCAGAGCCATTACTTCATGCAGGTAAGAATTCCAAACTCACTTCACTACCACTTAGTTTTATTCTGGTGTGAAGTTGCTGGCTTTATTTTAATCGAGGAGGAACACAAAGGTCTATTTCCACTGCACAGGCCTGCAAGGAGAACACATAAAAAGTCCCTCACGTTCAGTGTGAGATAATCTTACTCCACAGCACTTGCATGGCACGTGTTATCTGTTTACATGACTGCTGGCACACAGGGCTCCTCCAGCCAGGACCAGCTCCAACATGCCACGTTCCTGCAGATGAAAACCAAAGCTTGCCAGGGCCAGGAGCTTTCCCTCCCCTCCTGTGAGCTGGGTAAGGTGACACTGAAACTTCCAAAAGGCTGCCGAGGACAGAGGAAGGAACGGTAGAAACTGCTGTGCTGGAGAAATGTACTCCAACAGAATAAATCATAGGAGAGCCACAGGAGTTGCACTCTTCTCCTTCCCTTTTTTTGCTAAGAGAATGAGACAGAGCTTGGCTCAGGAGACAGACTCCAGACAGATGACTCTACCAAAATATGAAGACTCTAAAAACAATTCCCTTGTTTTAAGATGTGAGAAGTTGGTGTTTTCTTTTTCAAACTGACTTTATTTGTTTGGAGACCATCTTCCCAACTGCATTTGGTACTAATACTTGACACAGAACTATTTATACTGCTCTAAATCCTTGGCTTACAATGCCTGTTTCCTTTTTGAACTACCTTCACTCCAGAAGGAACATTGCACAAAGAATTCTTCCCCAGGAAAAGCAAATCAGAAAGCACAAAAGATGCTACCTTTGCAAAAAATGCAACATTCAGATAGGAGAATATAATTAGGTTTCTATTCCAAGTATTTCTATACACAGTTAACCTTAGATGACTGTGCATAAACCTTTTAATTAGCATGTTATCTTTGGAGCAATTAATATCTTGTACCTCATATGTTATCTTCAAATTAAAACTTTCACTTGCTCAGCATTATTAATTAATCATTGTGAATCTGAGATGAAATAGACATCACTCAAGAGAATGTCAGTGTTTTTAGAATGTCACAGCCACTGACATTTCAGAACAATTATTTAGCTGTCTCCCAACAGCACAAGCTTATTGCCTTTAGCTTACACTGTCTTTGTAGAACATACACAAACCCATGACATACATAAATTACATAAATTGCTTTACATCTCCAAATTTTATTGTTACATTATACAAAAAATCTAACTATTGCAGTCATAATAAATCTCAGTTAAAAATGCAAAAAGTACATTTTTTAAAATCCTGAATAATCCCCTCAATGCAGTCATGAATCTTCCCCTCTATTGGGGCCTGCAGTAGAGCATATAGCCAGTAGCAACAATTCAAAGTAGGAAGCAATATGACTATTTGACCCTGAAGATACCAATATAGATGAAGATCTTTTATAAGCCACCATGCCAACCTGATTTACGGTGATGAATGAATAAATTCATTGCCTAATAGCTTGTCTCTATACATTTTATTTGAGACATTAAAAGAGAAAATAATTTCAAGAGGTGAGTGTCCTTATAAAAGAGTTTAAGCTCTGGAATATTTAAAATTTTTTGTATCACATTATCACATTTAATAAAAGTAAATACAAACCAGTGTAATGTGGCTGCTGTCTATTAACAAATAAAGCCATCTTTTATAACAATAGATTTCCTGTGCTTAAGGTAGAAACTGTCTTATTTCTGTTTATAAGCACATAAATCTTCCCTATACTCCACCAAAGGAAATTAGTACATTTCAAAGAAAACACAACAGGAATCAGTTGCAAAACATTGTGTTTTCTTTAATTGGCTTAGGCAATGAAGACCATGACCTATAAATATTTAAAAGACAAGATGAACATTTTCTTAGGGCTCCAGCTCATCTGATTCCCAGTTTTCTTCCACAATCCCTTGACTCCATACACACTTAAACATGAAAATTTTACACAAATAAATGTTCTGAGTCAAAACACTTTGTAGATTTAAGAAAAATAATTTGCTCCTACTTCTTCCACCTTTATTCTGCTATAATCACAAATGGAAACAAATATCTCAGTAGTGTCAAAAGATGGCTCATTGAACTGTAACTGTGCAGGATTGTGCTGAATCCTGCTGACACACACCATATATACATACATATCTCATCTATGCCAAAATATTTTATGCACAGTCATAATATGTGTGAAAGTGTAGAAATGCCTGCAGAGCCCAACACAACAGCCAGGAACTGAGCTTCAGAGCACTACCAGGAGGTCCCTATATATTATCATTATCATCATCATTATCATCATCATCATCATCATCTCTATTTCACAGAAAAAGTCAGGGAGGGACAGGCACCACAAACACCACCCAAGGTCACACCATGTGATAACTGAAGTGCAGCTGGAACCCAAATACTCTTTTATTTTAACAAATACACAGGGTTTCCTCACCTATAGTAAAGGACAGAAACAGAACATGTATTTAAGAGAATACACTTCCTAGCTTGAAGTAATCAGGTTTCATAAGTTTATTTAGAAAAGTCTTAAACTCCATTTGGAAACGTAGGATGAAAGAAGAGCAGGACAAAAGACTAATAAAAGAACCACCACAAATTTGATAAGGAATAAGCTAGATTTATATCACATCCACAACAATGTGAGTAGGTGAAATTTTTAAGGAAGATACAATTGTTCAAGAATAAAGACTTAGAAGAAGTTTTACCAAAATTAATATCTTTTAAATTTCCTACCAAGAAACTAGACTGCTTTCACTAGATGTTCATAATAAAATGCAGACGAATTCTGACGGTAGTAGTTTTAAATCAAATATAATCTCTATTTAAATGCATTTTCTTTAAAAAAGTCACTCTCTTCACACAATAAGCCCTGAGAAATACATTTCCTGCTGAAATTACTCCACATCTTTCATGCTGCAGGGAGAAATGGAAGTAGAATAGTCCAAATGAAGCTCTATTTGCTTAAACCATCACTAGCAAAGCCCAGAGCCTGAAGGTGACTTTAGTGCTGCATCACACCCATGCACATCCAGAATGGCCTGTTTGGATACTGCTGACTTTCAAACATTCCTAACCCATAAAAATCAGTAAAAAGGCTTACTACTAATTATTACAGCACAAAAGCTACAGATTTTCAACTACTGCTTCAAAAGCAAATCTGTTTCACATTGAATTAATCAGTACAGGCAGGAACAAGGTAGCAAATTCCACATGTAACTGAAGGAACTGGAGGGAGCATCAAAAAAACCTGTTTTGCAGCCTTCTCAAGGAAATGTGTTTGGAAGAACCAAGCCAGGAGAGACCTGAGCCCCTGCCTGCTGTGCTGTGCACAACCTCCCCACGACTCACAGACCCGAACACCTCCCACCGAACGCTCCTCTCTCCAACCCTAATCAGGAATCTTCTTCACAGCAGCAGTGAAAATGGATAGAATGTTTGTGTTTGGCCTCATACCTACCCACTGATGGTTGGTATGTCTTTTTTCAATGTTTAGTGAGAAAAATCACCATTTTTACATGTTTCAGGCTTTGAAATTCCAAAGAATTGTATCACAAAATAACAGGAACTTCATCAAACCCAAAGCTATGCAAGAAGGTATTCCTCTTCCTAGCACACCTATAAACTTTTTAGTTCTCAGCCTAGTGAAATTTTTACATACAGTAATTTAAATCTAATCTTAAACAAACCAATGCTGAACTGTGCATGAATGATAGATAAGACAGAATATATTTTAACTTTATTTTTTCTTTATTTAATCTGCAACCATTATCCTGTATTTCCCTTTCCAAGGACACGATGACTGATTAAGAAAAGAAATTTACAGAACTTTGTAACAAACATTTTTCAATTACCTTTAATAAACCTTTGGTACAAATGTGAATAGCTGCTTTGCAGATGAAGAGCATTAAATAATGAATTTAATGCTACTGTGCAAATGTCATTAACATTTTTTGAAGACTGGATGAACATTAGCTTTGTTGGTAAATGACATTTTGAATATTTAGGGTTTTATAAGGGTGGTTCACTTCTTTATACAGCAACAAATCTTTAGACAGTACTTGTGTCTGGTTGTAGAAAACTACAATTGATATCTTTTCCATATATACTTAACCTCCTACAGATTTATTTGATTCTCAATAATTACTATTCTCTGGTAAGAGGCATATGTTATTACAGCACACTGCACTCCCACAAGCTGTCCACTCAGTGTATTTTAATAAATCTCTGCCAAAGCTGTATAAATTTGATCCTGTTTAAATTTAATAAGGATCAGAATATATCAAAGCACAGATTCCCATGAGAGAAATAGATATTTTGCATAGTTATTGAGTGCCCTATTCATAAATACAATGTGTAAGACCTAGACCATCAACCTTGAATTAAAAAGAAAAAGAGATTAATGTGTGCAAAGCCAGCTACTTCTTAAATAACTAGTGAAATTAGTGTTTAATAAAACATTTTCCCCATACAACTGCTAAAGACAGCATCACTGCCACAGTTTTACTATTATGACTCTAATACATAACTATTGAATTTCTGCAGTATAGAAACTCGAGAGTACCTTCTCAAGTACCTTTTACAAGTCTTCCATTGAAGATTTATTTACATAAGGACACTGATTCCTAAACATGTCCCCAGAGATTCCTCTCTGGGGCTGTGCTTCACCCTTCTCTATCCTGGGGAGCACTGCCTTAGGCAGGAAGATCAGCCACCAAGAGCCACAGCTACTGCAGAGCCACCTTAGGACAATGAAGGGTGTAAACATGGATTTGACATCCATTTCTTTCCTTTTTCTGGAAGAATATCTAGAGAAGGAAGAAATTCTCAACACTCTGTTAATTCTAGGTAAATTTCACAGATTTTATGCAAAAGCCTACAAAATTTTATGTTCTATTAAGTAGCTCGTGTTTCAGAGCCTGCTGTGCCAAAATACCAGGACACAAAACTATGCAATTAGATGCTGATCTAGAAGCTTATGAAGAATTTTGAAGATCATTATCATAAACACAAATACAGCATGTATTCCAAATACAGATACATTTATATATCTAGTTCCTCAGATTCCAGTGTTTTCTTTGTTTTTGCTTTAAGAAAAAAACTGCTTGCATGTAAGGAGAAAAAACCCCCAAACACCTAAATCAGATTTCCACCTAGACATGTAGAGACCACACCTGATAGCTACTAGTCACAGAAAGAATAAAACAGTCTTCTACTGAAAAACTGCCTTCCTCATCATCAGTTCCAATTAGCAGGACAGTATATACATACAACCTACCACTTTCAAAATAGCTTCACTTTCTTTTATCACCTTTGATGTTTACATGCTCACAAGTATGGGAAGGAAATCAGACTGCAAATATCCCAAATTAAAATTCATATTTTCAGAGTAAGAGCATGAAAGTCAAAAGACAAATCATTTTACTTAGAGTAGAGCTCTTTCCCAAGGGGAAAAAAATTGTACTAAATCAATTTGCCATTGTTTTATAAGTCAGCTACTGAGAATGAAATTACAGACGGCTGAAATTAATGTGAGTTTTGCCATTGACTTCAATGAGCCAAAGATGTCATCCTCAGTGTTTTACTATACACAGAACCCTTATGTCAGAATTGGTACAGCTTTATGAAGTACATTACAACATAACTCAATCCATCAAGGTGAAGACAATCATGCCATCACTCAATCATTGGTCCCATTCACATCTATGGTTAAGATTCATCCTTGTTTTCTTTTTCCTTTACTGTCATAAAAGTGTTGGAGCTGGGAAACACCTCAGCCATGTTTGTCAGCAATATTCCTTTACCACTGTCAATGTTATGGTGAAAGTGCAGGTATAAAACTTAAGCTGAAAATTCAAACTATACCAACTAAAATATGTGGAAGCCACAACACAGGCAATGTAGCTTTGCCAGAATATTGTTGTCAAAATCATAGCACTTTGAATTACTTTGAATTGAAATCAAATAGTATCACAGTATAACTACTGATTCTGGGTAAAAATATGTCTAGGCCTTCTATGCACTACCTGTAGCACAGGTCTTTGTTTCCCAGAAGTTTTGAGAATTTTATTGGTAGGTTCCACTCATTTAAACATTCAGTGTTTAAGTACAAAGATGCTGAGTTAAGAGTATGGTGACTTGATTTCCTTACTTTTACAGGTTTGGGTCTTTCAACTTTAATGTTATTTCAACAAAAGGGTTTGTGTTTGTTATGGAGATATTCTGTTGTACTTCCCTTTTCTCAGTTCATGAAATTTTCAATATAACAAGAAAAAACACAGCTCAAATTCTTATTTTGAAAACCATACTGTCATTTTTATTCAGCCTGTATTTTAATAAAGCATCAATATTTAACTACTTCATTAAATGAAGTGTGACTTTTATAGTGAAAATGTCAGTCTTTGCAGTTCATTAAATTCATTTAAAGTATAGCTGCTTGATTTTTTTTTCCTGAAGGAATAAAGGACTATTAACTAAAGGCATAAACTTAGCATTAGCATGTACTTTTTTCTTCAAATTAACATTCAAGATTTGCATCAGTCTTTAGAAATTTAAGAGATTGTTTGTATCCTTTTGCATTATCCTTATCTTTATAATAGATGTCACTTTTATAGCACATACAACTGTTTATCACAGTTGGATATGACCAGTAGGATGTCACAGAGGATATTAACTCGTCACGTGCTATTATGAATCTGTAGAATCCTTCAAGTAATATTAAAAATACATTATTTTTAACTGTGGCATCTGGAAAAATAAACTGTATATGATGTAAAATGTAATAACTCTTGGAATCCAACAGGGTTTATGAGTTTTCTTTTTCTCTTTCATAAAACATTCTTTGATGAGAATCCTTTTTCTTTCAAGGAGGGTTTCTATTAACTAATACAAAAGAACACAGGGAAAGCACCATTTCCACAAAGGCAGCACCATGTTTTTTCCAGATGTAAAACGTCCTGGTCCATATTCTCTAGGGTATGTGATTTCTGTGACTAGCACCTCTAAACCTGGAAAAGCTAATTATTTCTGATTAATAAATTTATGTGATTACAAAATATTTTCATAAGAATAAAAAAGTTTCTTTGAAATGTACTAAGATACAAAGTTGGCAATACTTTCTTTTCAACCTACCTTTCAATGTTTGGAGCTGGTGTTAATGACAGTGAAATCTTGGGTTTGGAAGACAATCATGACTTATTTTCCATTTCAGTGTTTAGTTCAGTGTTTTCCTGTCCTTTCCTGCCCAACAAAGCAATTTGATCAGGGCACTCTCTTGTAGTGATGATCTCAATCACTACTATGGTGATTCTCACACTTCCATTCCCAGACTGCACTAACCAGGCAAGGCTTCATTTATTACAACACAGGTGGTGACTGGGGGAGAGGTTTGGGCATGAGACATTTTAAAGAGCTTCATTCTCATAACAATAACATCCATCCTCCAAAACTCAGATCCTTTTCTGTGTCTTCAGTGTAGATCCACAACACCCTACCATACATGAACATTTTGGGTACTATTCCATACCATAATGAATAAAGTTGAAACAAGGACTTTGAAAAGTATCCAATTATCCAATATATGATTTTAAATTTCACCACATTCCCCACTCCTCTCCCACATGGACACTTCTGTCAGTTCATGCAACGAGCAACTGGCATCAAACTACAGAGGAAGAAGAAATGTAGAATGCAGTAATTAACATCTACTAAAGTTAAAAGCTGCCTTCAAAAACCTTCTTCCAAGAATGCTGTGCACAATAAAGTTTTATTTTCTAGGAAAACTACATCTCCAAATCTATGCTGCTACTGTAATTTGTTTTTCTGTGTATCAAAAGCAGCAGGGTTTCTAAGAAATTCTGATTTTGAACTACCATCCTTTGGATGAATCTCTCTAAAGAGTACTGTAGAGAATAAAAACTGAATTATCATGTGGATGGAATTCTGAAGAAGGAAAGAAGGAACGCTAAAACTTAATTACAGAAGCAACAGCCCAGTCACATATATGAAAAGCTACCAGTGACACCTATTCCAGACTGGAGTTTTAAATAAGGTCTTTACACCCTTATTTTCTACACTGTAACAGCTGCCAAACCAAACTGATGGGTTCCATTTTAGAAATCCCTTACAGCAAGGTTATACGGAGCTAAACAAAAATCATTTGTTTTAGGTCACCAAGAGTTAATATGCAAAGGCAGAGGGATCCAGACAGCTGTATGAACTCACCATGGTCTGACAGGTCACAGTGACCAGCTCACTCCCACTCGAGAGCCAACTCCTCCCCAGTGGGGCAGAGATGGTTATCCTGGCTGTGAAACAAGTGCTCCATCCTCCCACTGCAGGGGCCTGCCAGGCAGAGGCTGAGGCAATGCCACCCTTCCAGAACTGTTTTTCTACAAGAGCACAAGGAGGATCAAACTGATCTCTGCTGCCTATTCACCTCATGCAGCCTCAGGAAGGAACATCAGGAGATCTCAAATCCAACCTCCGCTCAAAGTACAGGCCACACCAAATTAAGAAACTTATTGCTTGGGGTTTTTCTTCAGTCAGGTCTTAAGAACCATCAAGGATTTTGGGCAACCTCTTCCAACACTCTGTTACTCTCAAAGTGATTTTTTTTCTCTTTACATCCAGTCTGAAGCTCTCATTTCAGCTTCTGCCTGTTAGCACTCCACCCCCAACCATGAACCCTTGTGCAGAGCTGGCTCATCTCCTCACAAGTATGGGGATGCTCTCAAGTCCCCTGAAATCTTTCCTTCTCCAGGATGGTCAAGCCCTGGTTCCTGAGCCTCTAATCACACAGAGCATATAAAATACTTCATTACCCATTCTGATGCATAAGAATAAACAAATAAAACCCACCATTAGTACTTAGCAGCCAATATAGAAAGATTAATTATTTTGGACAATTGAGGTATTGAAGAAAAATTTTACATCAGCTACAGTCACCTGCTTTAAAGTTTAACTTCCAAAAAATACTAAGCTAGAATCTTCTTGGAAAAAAAAATGTATACTTGTTTTTAATCACACTTTAATAGCACAAAATGAATATACTTGTCTTGGGACATATTAAGAAATAGTAGCAATGAAATCTGACATAAGATTTTTGCACTTAACTTGCCTTATAACCAAGCAGCACATTTTCACAGTGTATTTCAGAGCTCAGTAATTCCCCCAAAATCATGCTGCAAATGTGAATAATCAAATACTGAACCATGAGGCTACCATGTGCTCACAAGGAGCCATCTAATTCTTAAAACCTCAGAACTAGCATATATTTACTATTGCTAATTTTTCTGAACTTCTGAGATTAATCTACAGATTTTTTACGTCTGAAACTCAAAACCAGTTCAGCCTGATGATAATTCCAAAAACATCTGTGTGTCACATCCAGTGCTATGAATGAGAGGCTTTCAAAGAGATGTGTGATCTACCAGGTCTTTTTGCCACACACTTGGGCCCTCTCTGTTGGAAAAGTAACTATACTGATTCCACCCCTGCTGAAGAATTCTCAAAATACTGTCTGTTGACATACAACTTCTACCCTTATTTCATGTGATTTTTTGAAGTAAATTACTTGGACAAAGTTTCAATTTTATGTACTCCAACCAGAGAACCATTTAAAGAAGCCAACAGATAATCTTTGTTTAAAATGAAAGAACACACTGCCCACATTCTTCTATCATGTGATAGGCCTAGAAAAGGACATACAGGGAAAAAAAAATCATTACATTAATTAGAAAGATATGATGTTAATAATAATGACAGTAATAGAGGAAAGTAGAAATTTCCCTAAAAGAGTAGATAAGTTAGTAAGTATGCTGTTATTTTTTTTTTACACTGAACTAAAAATATAATACAAATGAGCACCACAGGATCTAGTACAAAGCATATTCCTGGGAATGCTGTGTTCTCAAAAACTGAGGCAGCTACCAGTTAGCAGAGCATTGAGGTGAGGAAGCAGATCATTACCTGATGTGCACTTGCAAAACACCCACATCAAGACAATCTAATGATTTAATACCACACTTCTAGAGACTTCAAGGTTCCAGATGTGGATTGTTGCACCACCTCAGATGCTTAAAGGCCTTTCCCTCCCTCCTCACCACCACCACCAAGGAGAAGCTCACCACTTCTGAAGAACTGAATAGTCTCTCCATATTCACTAAGAGATACTAGATAACTACCCACCATCTATAAATCACATTTCTAATTCTTTCCCACTATATAAATAGACTTTGGACATGAATTTTCTTTACTAGCTGTTATGCAATACTCCAAAGTTGTTATTTTAAGTATGTAAATAACTATCACATCTGTTTGCCTTGTCCAGAATCTCACAGACTCACTCCAAGACTCAGAGAGTGCATAACAAATATTCAATATCACATATTTAGGAATGTATAGACAAAACCTAAAAGAACAACATTAAACAGGATTAAAAGTACAGCCTACCCCATGGCCTCTGTTTCACCCAAGAGATGACATTAAGCATCAACCCTGAGCCTTAAAAGTGATTCCTGCTCCTTCCCTATGTGAGGCTGCCTCAGCAGCTCAGCCTTCTGCAGAGAAAGGCTTTCCTCATTCCCAATCTCAGCCCACGGTCAGTGTTTATACAGCCATGCTTGGAGCAACACTGTTTACCCTCTCACCCTGCTCTTTCCATTACTACTGTTTGGCCACTGTCTCTTATGTCTTCTTCTCTTAAGAAAAATAAATTCTCCAGTATAAGATACCTATAAAAAAAACCCTAAACTTGTCTGCCAAACCTGCAATTTTTTGTGTCAGTTCTTTTGTGCTTCAGACATGAAGATTATCTGCACCTTCTCAACTGAATGTAGCAATTTCCTTCATTTTTGGTATCTAAGCCAGAGAAAACATAACAAGTGTTCATTTATTTAGTAAAAGAACAGACCAAAGCAGCGAGAGTGACGTGTTCCTCCTGCTGAGGAGGAGAGGCCCAGCAGCAGTGGTGTTTCACCAGCCAGAATTAACACCAACCCTACAGCCTGTGCTCACCTAATGCAGCAGCAGCACCGACTCCTTTGGCTTGTCAGTGCTACAAAGAACTGGCTTTATCCTTTTAGGAAATGAATGGGTCTCTGCCCAAGAAACTACTACTTCAAAATACACCCTCTGAGCTGAATTTTTCTCAGCAAGTTTATGAAGCTCAATTCAAAAGCAGATACAACTCTTGTTCAAAGAGAGCATATTCCTATGTGCAAAAGCAGGATTGCACCCTTTCCTTTTGAATCCACAGAAGATTTTCTTACAAAGTAAGGATGAGAAAGAAAAAGCTGAATATGTTTTAAATCAGTTCTTACATGAAGTTCAGTTTGTTTGTCTCATTGATTGATTTTTCTTTTTTTTTTTTTTTGAGATAAACATAAATCAGCTTCACAGGGAAAACTTCAGTAGCTGGGATCAATAAGCAACTGGCCTTGCTCTAGCATACATACTGAGATTCATCATCTAAAATCTTATTTCTGCATTCAAAGATCCCTGGATACTTGAGTTTTGGGAGAAAAGGCTGCAGACAGGCACTCCTTTGCTTGGGTGCCATAAACAAACTGAACAGAGAAGCAAAGAACCTGCCTCTTTCTTTTGATCAAATGAGAAGAAAAGATCAGTTCTTTAAAATGTAGGGAAATTTTTTAAATGGGAATAACATGTATTTTCACCTCCTTCTATTCCTTTCTTTTGTTAGTAAGAAGCAGAAATTTAAGAACTCAGAGACTGAAAACACTTGATCCTCAAATTGTAAATATTTAGCAGTGTTCCCAAGCCACTATTCCTTTTCTCCCCCAGGTGTTTCACATCCCTTTTTCCATCCTTTTAAATCAACAAATGGCCATTTCCTTTGGCAACAGATAATGCAAAGTCTGCTTCCTACCACAGAAGTGTGGAAGATGAAGCAAAACTCTACAAATAAGTAAAATAAGAAGAATTGAGAAAAAAAATCATTAAAAAGAAGATCAAAGATTTCTCACTGTTAAAATTCTGTGTCAGATTGATACTGTGCAGCTACAGTGGGTACAACCAATGCACCACCAATCTAATTTCATGAAATCATGAGAAGGTCCAGAGTAACTTTCCTCCATGGATATTGTTCCTTCTTTTACTTTTGTACTTATTTTAAAAGAAAAAGGGTCATAAATGGGGGAGCAGAAAGCAAAATGTATCCTTGATATCAGGTCTCACCCATGCAGAGAATAAATGAAACACAGAAGATCTATAAATGCTTTATTTAGTCTAAAAGTGTATGGGTAGATACTTGTATTATGATTTCTGGACTTTATCCTTTCATATGCATTTAAAATACTCCATTGACGTCACGGTATTTTAATGGAGTCCTTTTTGAGTCACAGAATCACTCAGAATGAGGCATAACAACAGTGTTCACCTGCAGTTAGTCATAATGAATCAAGCTTTTTATCGCTGTCTCTCACTTATGCCTCATGATGGAATAACCTTAAAAGCTTCTTTTTAGAAATAATTCTGCATAAACACACAAATGACACAGAATATGATGCAGAGTGCACAACAATGGAACTCAGTTAGTTAGCAATCCAGAAGTTAGAAGCCATCATAAGGAGCCCCACCATCTCCAAAGATGTTTGTACCCTAGAGTAGGTATTTGGTGCAAAGTGCCCCTCCCCACATTTTCCAAGCAGTGGAACTGTGTCAGAACTGGTGCAGACCAATACACATTGTCTGAGCTTTAAAAATGTGTGACTGTCCAAGAGTCACGTTTTCAATTTCACATTTATTAGTTACATGTATTACAAGCAATAGCTGCCAATTTTCTTTACAAAACCCAACTCAAACCTCGAAAAAACAAAACAAGCCCTTTAATATGTTATCAAGTGAAGAATCAGGATTCTTTTCTGGTATGTAAACTCTCCACCAGACTATTAACAGAAGGGCAAATTCTGAGACCTCCTTTGAAAAATTGCTATTTACTAGAGACAAGAATACAGGAGATAGGCAGCATTGTCCTATGATATGTTATCACCAGTAATATATTTGTGCTGATAGAAGTCAAAGCCAATCTTCACCATCCCTACTCAAACACTTTCTAGCACAGAAGACAGAAAAAGGCTGCTATCCTATCACAAGTTGTTTGCCAACTAAATTTAGAAACTTAGTTTGCTACTTAAACTGGGCAAGCTATAGCTGAAGATTGAGGCAAAATAAACACAGAAGCTCACACTACCTTTCTGTAGCTGTTTTTTGTGGTGAATTACAAGTAGAAGAGCAAGATTGATCTCTAAGCTGCACACTGGACATACCACACATCTGTGTAAGCACAACACTGAAGTGCTGTTTGTTTGCCTGCTTGAGTAGGTATTTAATGAACACATTTTCCTTTCATATGATCTCTGATTAATCACTCTGAGTCATAGTTAGCCATAGATTATACCACCTGTCTTTCACCTAATTCAGTCTGAGATTCTGTCCCAGTTGTGGGTGGCTCCAAGAATGTCAGTTTTTGGTATGTGCCACCAGCCAGCGAGCTGGTGCCATAGCAGCAGAGCCACGGGGAGATGAGAAAGCCACCCAAGGAATGTGATGAGACTCTGAGAGCCCCCTCACAGCAAAGGCACCCACAAAGCCGATTCCAGAAAGGGACAATCTCAGAACAAGCCCTTGTCTCCATCAGGCAGGACAGGGAGAGCAGGGGGAACTGAACCAGTGCGCTGCAGCCACCGACACACAGGGACGGCTGATTCAGAGCGCTGGAAACACACCCAGGTGAGACAACCATGAGAGCTGAGACTGCACACACGGAGGGATTGTCACATCCTTGAAACAACAAGTACAAGAAGCCAAACAATACCCAGTGCACCTTACAAGCATCATCCAAGACGCCAGCACAGAGCTATTACGTTAGAAGAGGCTTACATGAAGGTATGAGAATGAAACAAAGGCACTTCTGCTCTGTCACAAACAGCAGGTAGATCTCTATCATGGAAGCAGTGATGCAAGCCACTGTTTAGGAAGCCTGGCTGCCCTGTGTGACATAACATCTGATTTACCACTCCACATGCTCTCCTTGGGTCTCAGCTGCACCACCACGGGAGCATAAAGATAGCTCTAAGTAGGTTTTAAAAATGTCAGGGGGAAAGGACAGAAAAAGCATCTGTTAAATCCTTTATTTAACAATATCCTGAAATTGCAAATTATTTGTCAGGACAAAATAAATTGATACAAATTACTTCATCTTACCATTTGCAATACAGTAATTGGACACTCTCATAAAGCCACAAACAGAAAGTCACATAGGCATAAACATATTATTTACTCTCATGATTGCTTTGTAGTGCAAATATATATACTAAGCTCTTGTGTTTGCACCTCACAGTGTATTTACATCAACGGTTTGTCCAGTGTAGTTTTGAGATCAGTCTTAAAGTTCTGCTGTGAAAAAGATCAGAAAATGCATCGTAAAATTCTGGATTTTTTTACCACATGTAATAGTTTTAAAATAGTTTTTAAAACACAAAGTGTACTGCACATTTCAAACTGTATCAAGCAAAACAGCAGCAGAAAAAAGAACCATGTTGGGTTGTGGTAGGAAACCACAACTACCAAGTTTTTTGCTACAACAGATTGATAGCACAATATCCCCATATTTACATGGCCACCACCTATTACCAAGATCATTTCAGCTACATGCTTTTCAGGAACCCACTCAAGTAACAGCTTTAACCTACTAAAGCAAACAAAACTATTGTTTTTCCATGTCTAATAAAATTCTTCTTTATTTAAAGAATGTAAACAGAGGACTGTTCCTCCCCTATCAGGTGACGAACAGTTTACTGATAAAAGTACAGTTTAGAAAAGCATTTTATTAAGGAAAAAAATTATTAATAACAAATACTGAAATACAGTATCCCAAACCATTCAATATTTGCATAAGTCTTAAAACCATAAAGAGAGCAGCATAAAAAGAACAGCAAATAAATATGATCTGCTCTGAAAATAACCTACTACAACATTCAGCAATTGATTTCTGCATGGTTTTAGCACCATTTTCATATCAAAATTAGACAGTTAATCAATATTGAGGTGTTTAAATATGTCCTGAACTGACAAACCTTTATATAATTCAGTGACTTTGAATACAGGCGTTGTCGCATTGGGATAGAAAGGATGATTCATAAAGCTCAGGTTGTTTCCTTACAAAAAAATGCACAAAACCCCCATAACAACAATAAAGCAAACAATAAAGCCCCACCCCAAAACAAATAAAAACCTCTACTTTATTAATTTGGATGTCTAAAACTATTTAGATATAATTTCTCTCACACTAACTGTTTAGAGAATTACAATAAAAACTATATCCACTTGGAATGCCAAACACAGCAGTTTCTCTTTACAAAATTTCTTAAGGAAATCAAATGGAGAGATGAAGATACCTCACCTCAAGTGACCTCAACCATCTGCACGTAGACTTCATTTTCCACAAATCCTACCATGCTGGCAATTTTATGTATTCCCAACCTTTAGTTAGGTTGCCCAGTTGATCAGAACTCTTCAGAATATTCAGTATAGAGAAGAAAAATCCAAATGCAAATGCATCTGTCTGAGAAATGTTCTGCTTTAACATAACCATCACCTATACAGGTGGTAAAGCAGAGAGGAAAGTGAGGAGATCCTTGTGCTGCTGCCTCTGCAGCTCTCACCCCAGCCAGTAGCTGAGACCTCTGATCGCTTATTTCAGAGGTTACCAACCCAAAACACCCTTTGTTATCATCCCAAAACACCCTTTGTGTTTAACCTACGTCACAGCCCACTCTTTGCTATGTTAGTCTCAGCTCTCACAAGTCTTTGGCTAGGAATGATATGTGGCTCTAGTAACCCAGATATTAAGAAGGGCTATTGCTTTAAAACAGTGAAAGTAAAACACTGAATTGATAAAAATGTCTCCCATGAAATACCAAGGTCAGGCCTGATGTAATGCACATGTATGTAAGTGAAAGATGCCCACATTGAATGGGGTCTTCTATGGATGTAAAAACAGCTTTGATACATGGGACACTTTAAACTGGCAGTTTTTGAGAATGGATTGCTTTTCTTTTCCCTCTTGATATGGAGGTTTTCTACCAAATGTGGCTGCTGGGCAAACTGGTTGTGCAGGAATAAACAGCAAACACTGATACCAAGAGCTGGAACATGAACTCTACAAACAAGCTGAAAACTAGATCAACTATTTGCTTAAAACAATAATTTCCAATTATAAACTAACATTGCCTAGTTTCAGTAGCACACCTTTTCCAACACAATTCAGTCTGTATCACTGGTCAATCACACTTTCAGCACTCTGCTCATAGGACTCAGTTATTTTTAATGTGATAATGAAAATAGTATTTTCAGCTAATCTGCCCATACCATGAAGTGAATGAAGAAGTTCATGAAAACATCTGTTTAGGTATTCAAGGTACCCATGGCAGAAGCAGCTGTGTAATGACAGTCTTCCCATTTGGTTTTAATATCTCAGCTGCCCTGTAATGCCTGTGATTTTCAATACATTGTTTCAGGTATAAACAGAGAGAATACATTCAAAACAGGATTTGGACTGTTTTGATACATGCTAACATGCAGTGGAAAAGATGTGGAATAAAAATCTTGTTACAAAAATAAACACTGAATAAAGTGGCAGCAAGCATGATCTCATCTAAGTCTTCATCTGAACAGAGCACAGAGGCAAAGACCAGAAGGCTCTTGTGTGACATTGTTATCTAAAGTCCTGATTAGATTTTCACCTCAGAGTTCTCAATTTTGGTAGCAATCATCGCAAAGATACTATGGTGACTGGCACTCGATAAATACATCACACAGACAGGTAACAGTACAGAACACAGCTATCAGATAAGAATGTGAAGCATTTGAAAATTCAACCCTGCCATTAGGTCTGTATAACAGTACTCAATTTTACGGCAGTAGAAATGTGATTACAGATAAAAAGGTAGGATTAGTGCTGTACAAATTCTTGTCCTCTTAAATTTGATCATCATCATTCAATAGCATTACTTAGGTTTTTAAGGAGTATCAGGATTCAGCAAATATATAGGCATGTATTAACTGTAAATGTAATAAAAGCTGCAGCACAAACCACAGGTCACAGTTTGACTGGCCTCACTTTGTCAGACACTGCACAAAACTGCAACAAATGAATCACACAACTGAGAGTCTCCTCTCAAGTATCTGCCAAAGAATAGGGGCTGATATTTCCTGTGCTTCTATTTCAGATTTTATTATAAATTTGTGATAATTCATTATAAGCTTAGGCTGGCCTGAGTACCTGTCTGTGAAGTACAATGTGGTGTACTATGGGTGGCACTATGGGGATGAGGTTCTTGTCATCCCAGTGGATTTGGTCAACGTTTCCTCACTCCAGAGCCAGAAGTGTAAAGTGGGTCTCCATGTCCATGACCCACACACCCCAGAGCTGTGATTGCCACAAAATATCACTATCTTAAAAACTCCACCCACTAGTGATTTCCACACATACCTTACGTGCTCTAAATATCTCCTATGCACTAAATTCAAACTCTTCATGTATTATTATACATGATTGCAAGCATCTTACTGATATGGTTGTAACCCACTGTAATGAAAACATCTAAAAGACATTTCAATAAAAAATTGATTTCTATGAAGTATATTTTGTATACAATCAACTCTCAACCAACAAATGCAGTATAGGAGCTGCATTATCTGAGCAACAGAAAAATTGTACACTGCAAAATCCAATGAGTATCCCATTACAGGTGTTCATTCTGAGCACCACAGGTTCTTGCACAGTTGTGGCATACAGAGCTTTCCTGTTTCACAGCCAGCTCTTCAGCTACAACAGAAAACCTCAGGGGTGACTGCAAAACAGCATAATGCAAGGTGGGGTGATGATACAAACTATAATCTTCATTCTGGTGGACGTATTCATGTGACCATTGCACTTCCTCTTCCAGGGACTAGGAATTATATATCCAACAATTTTAGTGCTGGACTGGACAGACAAATATTTTGGGAACTTTTTTGCTCCCTAGCAGCAGTTGCCTACACGGTCCTGAGGTTTTGAGATATCCAGGGCAGGGGCTGGCTGTTCTGGGAAAGAAGCAGTTCAGCACACTTGCCACATGTGCCAGAAGACCAGTGGAAAATACTGGTGATAAAACATCATTTACTGAGTTGATACTGCAACAGAAAGTTTCCAATCCCCTGCCTAAATTGTCTCCAGCAAGACCCATATTTGTGTCTCTGCTACACATCTCTGCTTTCCAGGAGCTCCCTGGTGCTTTGTGGCCCTCTCCCATCAGCTGGGGCCACCTCTGCCATGGTCAGGCTGTGGATACACACACAGAACCACAGCACAGCTGAGACTGCCCCATCTGCACCAGAGCAGAGCCCAGATGTAAACGAGCACATTTGCAGGGCAGCTGATGAGTGAGCACGGAGCCTTCTATCTTAGCAACATACATACACCCATTGTCTCTCACCATCTGCTGCAGGAGAGGAGAACCTATGCATATAGAGCCACACTAAATTTGCAAGAAGAGTAGTTTTAAATTATTTGCATAACTGTAATCCACTTTTTCCTAACAACACACACTAATGGGAATGACTTAGAGCCCCAGTTTAGCTGCTACTAAACTACTGCTGTCTTTGCTTTACCTCTGGAAGAACAAGATAAACTTCCTGAGCTTCCTTTGTAAAATGAAAAATATTTCAGCCAAAAACATCAAGCTCTGAAAATCTCATATGTACAGTAGTGCCTAAATTAAGGTATGTATGTTTGAAATTTGTATCCTTCAAGGACAATCTGTGTAGTAGAGATAAACATTATAACATGCAGGCAGCTAAATAATGAAGTAAGGATTCTGGAATTTAATATGATAATTCAAGCACTGAGCTGCATGTATTTAGGTTTTGGAGTTTTCACTTTTTCCAAGTGGCATTATGAGAATTAAAGTTCCTTAAAAAAAAAGTATATGCCAGGATGAATACTAGTTCCCTAAATATTTTTAGTACAAGACATATAATTTACTCAATAAGTGAAAAAGTTTGTTTAGAAAAAGCTACTCAACTGTACTGAATGTCCAAAATCATTCTCCATCTGCAGAACCATAAAAGGGCTCAAAACAGAAGCAAAATGTTTTACAACAGCTGGTCTCTTTCAACTTTCTGTAATTTTTATAGCTCCTTTTGGGTGAATTTTTTTTTTTTTAGTATACTGCAGCAGGATTCTTCTAGAAGCAGGCAAACCATGATTTCACTTGTGCAATTCCATGGAGCAGAAGTGGATCGCTGTTATCCTGAACCACCACCAGCCAGACACATGCAGGGTCAAGTTATGTACTCTCACATCAGGACTGAAAACTTATCAAATATGGCCCTGATCCAGAAAAGCACTTAAGCACATGCTTTACTTTAAACATGTAAGTAATCCTATTAGAGTAAATGAGATTCAGCATAAACCACTGGACTGCATCTCAGAATACCTTGGTTGTGGCCCTGATTATGTCAGTGACCGACTGCGTAACCTTGGACAAATCACTGCACTTCTGTGTCCGTGTTTCCTCCTCTGCCCTCTACGTGTGCATGCCATGTTGGACCACCTCACCAAAAGTAACCCCAATGAACCTTCTAGAAACTGCTGTGTACCAATGATGGCAGGGATGCATATGTACATCAGCCAGTTTTCAAACACCTGTTATGTACTCAACCCCAAGATGAAGAACCCCTTACCCTTAGGTCTTCTTACCCAGTAATGAGCACCAATTTCCAAAGCATGACGTTGCACTTGGAAAACAGCTGGGATGGAATCCAGCTGAAGGCTACCTGCAGGTCAGGGCCAGGACAGCTCCTCAGTATGCCTGCTTCCAAACCCAGGACTCAGGTTGTAGTTCTCCCACCTCTGACCCTTCCTTACAGGGCATCCTGAGACCCCAAGTCCTGCCTGGGAGTCCACAGGTTAGTCTGCCACATTCCTGCTAGTGTTGTACCCACTGAAGGAAAAAAACCTTTCAGTCCTGGGAAATTCTGTTCAAAGCACGCAGGTGGAAGGCAGCATTGTCTCACAGGGAGCAATGTGTTTGTACTAAAAGGCTTTATATTTGATATTTTTAGACACCATGATGCAAGATACAATCTTCCACAGGCGGGCCATACGCCATCAACTCTATGTCTTAATGATCTTGAGAGTATTTTCACATAAATAATTCTGCTTTTGCACATATATACAACCACGTAGTCTGTTTACCCTTGCCATCATGCTGCTTCCCGACAGTTGTCACAGGCAATGTCACTGTCACAAGGAGAATACGGATTCAGCTCCTAACAATGAAGCGGGCATGGATGAGTGGGCAGGACACTCAAACGAGTTTCAGAAAGACTTGAGGTGAAATACTGTCCCCAGTGAAATCAATAACAGTTCTCCCATTTACTTCAGCAGAGTAAATATTTCAGCCCTTTTTTTCGGTGCCTTCTGGTCATCTCAGTACCTGACAGAACAATCATTTATTTTCCTCAGAAACACAGGGAAAAGGACAGAAGACAAGGAAAGCAAAGCAGGGAGGCAAGATATCAGAATAGATATACTTCTCTTTATCAGAATAATTTAAAAAAAAAAACAAACTTACAATGACTCCTATAACTACAGATTATAAACAATGCAGAAAATGAGATTAGATTAACACAGTTAGGACCATCCTTTCGAGGAACTCATTCACAAATCCTTTCCTGTCCTTGAAACACCTGTACACCACATTGATGTTTTCCCAGCTGAGCCAATGAAGAGCTCACAGCAGCAGCAACACAATTCCGCATGTGTCAGCCTGCTCCAGATCAGGCCTTTTGCATACAAAGATATCTATTATAAGACACAAGCATCATGAGCTGTACTCTGTTAATTAAAATATTTTCTTCTGCGGACTGGAAGCCTGGCCTACAAGGTACTTGCCAAAATTATGTTCAAAATTATGCAATGTGCTTCTGAATAGGCCAGAAGTTAGTTACTTTTGACTTTTTTCTGAATGTACACTCTGTTGTCATTGTACAACAATGAGAAATACAGTTAAAAGGTTACGTATAACAACTGTGTACTGGCAGCAAGTTAATGAACAAAAGAAACTACCGGCATACAGAAGATATTAAAAATTTTGGACATACAAAAAAAAATTTAGAAAGAGCCTAGAGGGTAACCTGTGCCTGAGCCTGAATTAAACGCACACCGTGCACAATACAGGAAAGTCACCGAACAAGTGAAATTTACAGTAAACACGCCGGCTGCCAGGAAGCGCTGCAAGTTTCCAAAATTAGCTGGCTTATCAGCCAGCAGCGGACATTTACTGGGCATTTTAGAGCTCCCGGAGTCCTTAGCAGCACTCGGAGTTGGGGCTGACATTTCATCTTTAATTCATGCCCCGTGCGCTCCTGCACCCGCGCTAACAAAGCCGCCAGCCCCGCGGGGCGCATGCGCGGGCCGGACAGACACACGGACACGACACCGTGGCCAGCGGGACACGGACACACGGACACGGGCCGGAGGGACACACGGACACGGGCCGGAGGGACACACGGACACGGGCCGGAGGGACACACGGACACGGGCCAGACACCGCGGCCAGCAGGACACGGACACACGGACACGGGCCGGACGGACACACGGACACGGGCCGGACACCGCGGCCCGCCTGCCAAACTTCCAGTGGCTCCGATGGGCATCAGCCTGCAGAGCGACACGGGAGTCCACCCACGACATCTACCCAGACGCGATTTCTCTAGGAGAAAGTTTTCTCCAGCTGCTGAATCTATTTCAAGCCACGTTTCTTCTCTCTCTGAAAGTGACATTTGTGTTTCTGCAAAGTTTATATGCTCATTTGGAAAGGATTTTTGGAAAAAAAAAAAAAATAAAAAAAAAAAATAACAGGATTTAACGTAAGTTTAGGCTTCATGCAGCACCCTTCTTTTCCCCAGCATCTCATACAGTGCCTCACAAAAGGCCCCAGAGGTTGGACAAACATAGCACCAGGAAAAACAGAGTGTGAAAGGGATCTTTATGTGCATGTGTGAGGGCCCAGTGCTAATAGCTCAATGTGCTATTGACACATCACAGTGCAAACAGCTAAGTCTTTTTCAAAATAGCGTGAGTCACAATGTCATTCTCAACTTTGCCTTTCCGAGATTTAGGTAATTTGTGAAACAAATCATCCCCGTATTATTAAAACATATTTCTGTAGATGAAGGTAAGACACCGGGAAATGACTATTGCTTCTGACTGTAACGCTTACTCCAAACACCGCACACGCTGCAGAGGTGTGAATAGGCAGAAGTGGTACTGCAACTTCTCTGACAGCCCTCACCAAAGCGGAGCGTTAGTTACCCTCCTGTACCAGCAGCTGATGCACTTTTAGATAATCCTCCCGTTTGGATAATCCTCTGGTTAGGAACTGGCCATAACAGACCCGGACTGAGCCGAGAGAACAGAGCAGAGGGAGGCTCCGTCCTCTCCTCACAGGGCCGTTCGAGCCCACCGGGGCTCGCCGGGGGCTGCCGCGGCTCCAGCCCGGGGAAAGTTCGGCAAGTCCCGACCCCACCGCGAGCGCTGCGCGCTCGGGACGCGCCTTTGTTCGCCGGCCATGGGGAGCAGGACCGAGCTCCTCCCGGCTGTCTGCCGCTCGCACCCCTCTGAACAGTGCGATCACCGGCCCGAGGGCAGGTTCCCCGGGGCGAGCCCCGCGGCGGCCGCGGCAGGAGGAGCCGCCCGGCCCCGCCGACCACAACTTTCCGGGGCCGGGCATCCCCCGGGCCCGCGGAGAGCGCACCCGCCCCGGGCTCCGCGCATCCCTCAGCCCCGAGCCTCCCCGCCCCGACGGAGCCCCAACTCCGGTCCGCGGGCAACCGGCCGGGGCAGCAGCACGAGGATTAACACCCACGGGAATAATCACCTTGTTGTAGTTGTAGTAACCCAAACACTGGGCAAAGTCCAGGTTGGAGGGGTCTCCGGGGAGCGCGCTGCCCGCCGCAGCCGGGTAAAATCTTACATCCATGATGGAGATTTGGTCCACTTGGAGAGACCGCCGGGAGGTTTAATAGATCCACCTTCAAGTCCCTTCCCCGGGGTAGGGGCACGGGCAAACCGCCGAGGGAGCGGAGCTGCGGGGCGCCGAGCCTGCCCGAGAGCGGGGACGAGGGAGGGCCGGGGGGCGGCGGGGAAAGAGGCGGCGGAAAAGTGCAGGTAAACAAGGAGGAGAAGAGAGGAGAGGATGAGAGGAGAGGTGGGCAGCGGACCCCAGGTGGGTGCCCGTCCGCCTCGGCGGGAGAGGAGGGGAGGGGAGGGAAGGAGGGAGGGCAGGGGAGAGGGAAGGAAAGAGGGAGGGAGGGAAGGAGGGAGGGCTGTTGTTTTTTAAAAGCTCAGTGCCAAGCCACAGGCTTTGCCTCCGCATTCAGGAGCAGCTGCTGTACACAAAGGAGCCACGCGCCCGGCGCGGACGGACTGACGGACGGACCGGCCGCCGCTGCTGCGCGCCCGACAAAGGCGTGGGGACCGTCACCGCCGGGGGAGCGGGGCACGGCGGCGCCGCGGCCGGCCCGCAATGCCGGGGAGGGGGCGGCTGGCCCGGACTCGGTGCAACAGGGCTGCGCTGGCCGGGCGCGCTGCGGGGCGAAGTGGCGAGCGAGCGGCGCGGCGCTGGCAGCGCTCCCCGGGCGGAGCGGCCGGGCCCGCGCCCCTCCCCGCCCCGCGCCCCTCCCGCCGCCCGCAGCCCCCCCCGCCCGGCCCGGAGCGGGGCCGGCAGCCGCCCTGCCCATGGCTGTCCTCGCTCCCGGAAGGTTCCAGGTGAGTAACTTCCACCACCGCTTCCACCAGTTTTCCACCTTTTTTTTTTTTTTTTTTATAATGCACTTTATCGATTCCCACCGCTGCCTTGCTGCGTCAGGTTGGTAGCAGAAGAAACGAGATTTTTCTAACGTGCTGTCAAGAGCAGGACTTTAAACCACAGTAGCCTGCCTCACTTACAGAAACCTCCTCACACTCTCAAAGTCTCCGGGTGATGAGTCAAAGCAACCCGCTAATAACCCAGATTTGTTTTGTCAATTGTAGGCACAGCCCAGCCGTATCTGCTCCCTTGCGCGGAGCTTTGCTGACCCGAAAATCTGCTCCAGAACTTTTGGAGAAAGCACTAAAGCAGCACAATGCTATTTAACCTCACGACTTAAGCCCTGCAGACAAGGTGCAAGGAAGAAGGATGGAAACACACTCTGGACTCAAGGCTTCTGTGACAGGGAGAGGATTGCCCTTTGGGTCTAGAGCGGATTCCTGGACAGCTCAAATGCAGTAGAAAGTATGCCCCAAATGGAGTTTACTCCATTCGGCTGCAAAACAGCAATGGTAACATAAGTATCCAAGGCTTAACTGTACAACAGCAGCAAAGCCTTCTCTGAAGGACATTTTGGGCCCATGCTCAGTCCTACTGCTGACTGATGCCTGCCTCAGGAGCTTAGTGCCCCATACTTCATCTCCAGGCATGATTCTTTACTATCTAAAAACATTGGGAGCAAACTGTAAAGCAATCAAGAGCTATATTATGTAGAAAGGAACATCATCCCAACACCTTTCCTAGAAATCTTACGTTCAATATTTGTGGTGGCACAAGTAGCCCCTGGTTGCATAGGACATGCCAGATCCCAGTTATTCAGAATATTTATTCTGAAGTATCACACTTTGAAGCAAAGATTTCTAGCATGGTACTTTGCACTAAGAGCAGAATTAAACATAGCACAGACGCATATTTGTATTTCCATAGAGTATTCAGAATTTAACTTTCTAGAAAACTGTGTATGAATGGCTAAATGCCTCGATAGCAAAGATAACAGGCATAAACTGTCAAATACCTAATCCAATTTCATATTCATTGTGGCAACCATTTTTAACCAAAGGGAAAAGACTGCAATATGTACTCTGTTGCTAGAAGAGAAATGTTTAAGGCACATACAGCACAGAGTATTTGCACAGGCACATCCCATATCTGTGACAAAAAATTACTGATGCTCCTGAGAGAAACAATTTTTTCTGAAGACAATGAAGAATGAAAAAAGACAATTTCAGAATGCAACATCGCATTAGAGCATTTCTCCAACACAGTGATGGAAAAGTGGTAGTGTACAAGCACAGCAAACACCTTTCAACTGAGACTGAAAGTAAAAGTAGAATTTACCCAAGGGCACATTAGATTAAGCAGATTCTCAGGTATAGGAACAGAACATTGCCCTCAAGTTCTGGACTGCTCTTCTATATGAACATGGCTATTTCTTACGGCCTAGCTCTGGGTCTCTACACTTCTAATGAAATCTGAAAGCATTTCTACTGAATTCAGAGGAAGACTCCATGAGTGATGAATGAACAGCAAATGATTCCAAGTCTGGCTTTGGTCCTGTTGCCGCACTGCAAGCAGGCACTGCAAGGCTGCAGACCTGTGTGACCCATGGCCACTCTGGCTGGGCACAGCTCCTGCCTGGCAGCACAGCCAGCTCTCCTCTCCTGTGCCCCTGCTAGAGCAGCAGTCCCTGCTGCAGGGCCAGGCACAGGAGGTGCTCCAGGGCACCAGCAGCTTCTGCCACTGCGTTAGGAGACTTGGGTCAGGAGAGAGTGGTGATGTAAATAGCGATGGTTTTAGGTACTCTGCTGTTTCCAGCACAGCTCCTCCTGAAAGTAAGAGTAATACCTCAAAATGGTATGGTAATACCTCAAAATGCTCCATTTTGCCATCACTGGCTTAGAACGTTAATGTGAAAGAGAAACAGACTCAGCATTAATAAGTAAATAAAAAAAAAAAAATACATTCAAGCTAGGCAAAACACTCCCAAAGCATTATTTGGTGAAAAGTTTTGAAGTATTCTCTGTTTATACTATCATGAAACTAAAACAGAACTTCAATATTTAAAAAAAAAAAAAAAAAAGAATTCCAATTCCTGGTTATAATCTAACTTTATCATCTATACCTAGTGCCCAAAGTAAGTCTTTTGTAGAACCAGTACGACTGCAGTGAAATGAATAAGTGATCTAAAATGAGCTAAAGGAAAACAGAAGAGAAACTGGGATATATATGCTAATTTATTTTTCTTTTTAAATAAAGTATTATGGTTTGTGTGATACTGTACCAGAGAGAATTGTACAAACTAAAGAATTAGACAAGTGTCTGTCTTTCTTTCTCAACACCTCTTCAGTGTAGTTTATTAAATAAGTAAACTTGAGTAATCTCTGCTATACTTTTAATCTATATACATGACATCATTGTGTTTTTTATTACAATGCATTTATCTCAGGAGTACCTTAAAGATGGAAAATGAGCCAAAATATTTATAACCTTCTGTACATGATGTTTGAAAGGAGTCCAACAAATTCCTCTCTCAAGCCATTCTCTTAAAGGTCCTTTGGTAAAACTATGGCTTTGAAATTCTACTTTTTTTTTTTTCTTTTCCTTCCAGAGTAGATGGAAGTATGAAGTATTTGCAATTTTGAGTAAGTATGCTTTTTTTCCCTGCTATTTTAATAAAAGCAAGTATCTATCTACAGTAAGTGGAGTACTCCAGTAATTTCCCTGGTCCTGGGTAGCCTCAATTTCAAAGAAACTTTTCAAAAAGCCTTGTTTCATAAAGGTTTGAATGTATGCCTACTGATGCCAACAATTATGATTCAGGAAGCAACACACAAATGGTGACTCTGTTCCATCTTCAACTATACTTTCTTCTGACTCATCATCACAATTCAATTTTAAAAGCCATTAAGAACACTCAAACTGCTTTTCTGATGTAAGAACAGAAATTGTATTGAGTGAATCAGTCATATACAGACTTGAAAGTGTGCCTGCACAAATTCTCACTGCTGCCCAGAAACCTTTCAACTTCCACAGGTAAATATGAATGTTCCGAGCCTGGCTGATTCCCACACAAGCCTTGTGACTTTTTTTACCTTTTTTTTAAAATTATTTTATTTATTTTGTTTTTTTTCCATACCAGGCTAAACTTTATATCCTTACAGCCTTTACAAATGCTGGGTCGGTTCAGTAACATGGAAGTAGTGTCTGAGGCTCAGTAACAAAGGGCCTGGAAGATTTAGTCCACCAAACCACAGGGTCAGGAAGGAACCTCAGAGGTAAGAGCAAACATATCAGATCTCTTAACACCCAAATTCTCAGGTAGGCAGCCAAGTCCTCCACAAGCACCACACCTCGGCATGCCCCCTGTCTCTGGCCACACAGGTGCCTCCCAGTGGCAAAGACAGCAAGCATGGGAAGAGAGAAAGACAGCAGAAAAATGAGGGAGAAGGGATGGAATGAGCCAAGGCTGGACTGAAACTCTCTGCTCCAGTTTTACAGTGCAGAGAGAACATAAAAAAACCAGACATTCACTTCCACAAGGCAGAGTCCACCTCTATTGCCCCAGCCCTCTCCACAGGCTGAGGGGAAGGTAGTTGGACTTACCCTGGGCAGTGTGTGGGAGAAACAACCAAATTCTCAGGAGGTTCAAATTTTACTCACAAACTTTAGAACACTCAAGTAGAACAAGGTACTTGGAAAATTTTAAAACATCCACATGAAGTAAGGCACTTTGCAAACTTTAATTCAGCAAACTTTAACGTATCCAGGTGCAGCAAGGTACTTGCTGGAAATTTTTGGTTCAGCTTTAAGAAGAGGAATGTAGAAGAAAGAGGGAGAAAGAGAAAGAAAATGGAGAGAGGAAGGTAAATATTTACCATCCTAGGACCTGCTATTCCTCCAGTCTCCTACACTGTGTCTTTTGGCTTCTGTAAGAGCAGGGAGGAACAAGAGGAAAGGGAGGAATACAACATCTCTGCTGTCACCTGTAAAGACTGTCTTAGCCCCTTCCCCCAGAGCACATGTGGAGGATGGAAGGGCAAAAAACAAAAAGGGTGGAATACAGAAGGAGAAGAGAAAGAGAGCACCAGGAAGGTCTGGTTTAGAAAATAGTCTAAAGCCTCCTCAAATCAATAGAAAGTCCCTTTAATTGACTGCAATGGGCTTTGAATTAGACCTGTATTCTACTTATCAAGTACAGCCGCTGAGAATCAATAATATTTTGACTTACCCTTCAACTACACTACTAACTTCTGGCTAAGAAAAAGTACAATTAATAGCATATTAATTCATTAGAGTTTATCTCACTGAAGTCCCCTTCTCATCAGGTGGTAGAGTCAGATGGCGTTTAGAAGTGATCACACATGCATGAATATCCTGTATAAGTGAGGCCATAAAGAAAATACTTCTGTTCTTAACATTAAGTAAGATCAAATATTCATTGATATCTACATCTCTTAGCAAGTATCTCAAGCAGAGATCAATAAACACTTATTAGTCACTGACTACATTTCCTGCTGTAAAGGAGGGAATTTCAGCCAGCAGATTGGAGAAGCCAAACAATTGGGGGAGCTGGAGTTTAGTGCTTGCCTGCCAGATGATTGTTTACTTTCTCATTGTCTCAGTTGCCACAACTAGAGAACTGCAGATCAAAGGATTATTTAAAAACTATAGTTATTTTTTTAAAATACAACTCATTATTTCAAAATGCAAATAAGGATTGTTGCAAGGGAAAAAAAATCACAACTGCAAGTTTTTGGATTGTGAAAAATTTTTCAGGCCCAAATCAGGAAATACATTACTCTGTGAAATGGGAATAAAATAAAATTATTACACTTTTCAAATATTTACATATGCCTCTTTGATGTTACTATGGATTGCTGAAGTCTCTTACTTTACCTGAAGTATTTTATCACCTCAAGTCACATACAATATTTCAAATAGTATTCTAGCAGAAAACCAGAGATTTGAGTTGTTTAGAGAGCAGATACAACCATTAATACTGTTGAACTATGTTACAAAAAGGTTTCTGCTTCTTTAAAGAAAGTATTCCATAACCTTCCAAAACAACCTGTGTGTAATGGACAATATAGATTTACTTTTTGGCAGAGAGGATATCCTGTTGCTATTGACTGCAGTGTTACAGTATCTTCACATACCAGTACACAGTTATTGTGAGATAAAGACCACGTTGAAAAACAAACTGATTGCAGCACTGAAAACAGTAAAGGAACTGTCCAGTAATATAAAAATTCACTTATTTAGGAGAACAATGACTGGAACAGTGTCACTTCTAGATTAGCATTAAAGAATAAAAGTTTTAACTGAAACTAAGAAATTATTACAGTGTATTCCTTTCTTACAGGGATGCCATTTTAAAGCAAGACAGGAAAACTTGGTTAGACATGGTGCTGTATATGGTTATATATGTATATAAAATTACATATAATACATTATGATTTATATCATCTGTTGATATAAAGATGTGGGGTACATTTCTGGTTTTCTCCTCCAGCTCTCTCCACATTCACACATTTGTTGAATTTAAACTGCTGGAACTGTTATGAGGCAGAAAAAAAAGCTACTGGCATCTACTTTTTGCAGGGAATTTACAAGGACAATGCCTACAGAAAGAAAAATATGCTCACCATCTTCTTTAAATGTCTCTGTTATTCTAGAGGAATGTGATAGGCAAAAACTTTCCTTTTACAGTAGAACCAAGTCATATTACTGAAATAATTATTTTAATGAAAAGTCTTAGTGAGATATACTGAAGAGTTTTTCCAGGTGAGGAAGGTTAAATTTGATCCTTGTGTCTGCAACAAATTCACTCATGCATTTTTTTTCAGTTTTAATTTCATCCAATGTTCTTTTAGGCAATGATTTGAAATATACACAAGCTACAAGGTAAAAGCAACGTATAGTTTCACAGTCATGCCTTAAAAACAAAAATAATTATTTAAAAATGCTGCTGTCATCATGTCCCTTTAAAATGTTACAGTGACTTACCATAGTATTAATGTCACAATATCTATCAGCACAGGTTATAACATAAAATAATTAGTGATCAATGCTAGAGCATGTGAAGATACATTAAAAAAAAATTAATAAGGCTGTAGACATACAGCTTTATTTGGATAGATCAGATCCATACAATAACTGGGAGTAGTCTTCCAAAGGACCCATTAGTTATCCTTTAGGTCTTCTAATTAATGATGTAGTCTTCTGAGAGCATATTAATAACTCTGATATTAATAGCAGCATAAATCTAGCTGAGGATTAAAAAAATTAAGCACTATTTTATAAGTACTTGTACAACAGAGTTTGGGACTTAGTAATAGACACGTACATAAATTCATCAGATTGAAAATTAAGGAAGAGATTTCTGAAGGTCTGATTAGGGGCCTCAATAACATCTCTAAAATGAACTGCTATACTTTTATTCAGGACCTATCTTCAGTTGTCTCAACTTATAGAGTTGAGGGGTTTTTTTGTGGTTGTTTGTTTTTTGATGCCTCAGTGGGCTGGATTTTCAGTGTTGAAAAGACAGATTCCATTTCTCAAGACTGTTTCCTGAAGCTCATGAACAATATGTGCCAATCTGGTCTTAAAGAATCTGTCCCCATTACCATGAATGGCTAATATTTAATAAAACATCTGATCACAAAACCAAATCCAAAAAAATCAGTAGTAAAATAACACTCTGACTTGCTATTAAATGCAATGTTCTTTGATAGAAGTCTATTTCAACTTCATTTATTCCAGGGTTCTACAGCAGTCAAAATAATCAATGCAGAATTTTCCATGTGATTTACACATTGCTTTTAAAAATGAATTGTCTGAAACAAAAAATGCTTTTTTTCTGCTGCTTGGCTTGTTTTCTAAAACATATTCTCTTTCTTTTAAAGTGAGAGAACGACCTCTGCTTCAGGAACAATTTTCTGAGACAGTGTGTTTATCAAACGGCTTCTCTGCTTTCATGAAAACAATTTATTTTCACTGAACTCCTCAAGATAAGCATTGAAGTCAGGAAGAATGTACAATGACATTTATAATTACATTCAAGAAACAAATATTTTGCCAAAGAAAGGGTTTGGATTTTTATCGGGTTTAGAGATAGAAAATAGTTTCTTTCTTCTAACATACCATTTCACGATATTGTCTCCCTGAAATTACAAAGTATATTTTCATATGCATGAAAACAAAAGCCCAGGACAGTAATCTTCTCATAGAAAGGCTACAGTATGCATCCTAAACAATGAAAGCTGTAGCATAATCCTTACAACCAAATTGCCATCCCTGTCCCACTCTTTGGAAATGATCTGCAGAAAAGGACAATTTAAGCAGGAGGATACATGCCCCTTGCAGAGCCTCCTCCAAACAACCCCTCTATGCCCAGTCTTAGAAAAGAGACAAAACAGTTGTCTCTTGGGGTGGCACATCCTTCTCTCCTGCTTTCCTCCCACGCTTTCCCCTTGCTCAGAGACATTTCTTAAGCTCCAAAGCTCAGTGCAGAGGCTCTGGACACAGTAGTGGTGCCTCCCATTCTCTGGGGACCTAGACGACCTTGCTAAGAAATCTCCCCCTATTTCCCTTATGGATTCAGCCCTGGACCAGTTCTCAACCACCAACAGAAGTTCAGTCATGCCAGACAATTACTGCTTCCTGCTATATTCTCAACTACCCCTAAAATCAAGGTAGTCCACAGTGAATCTCATCTTTCAGGACAAAGCAGCCACAGATTTAGCCATACAGTGCCTGCATTTTGAAATGCAAATTCAATGACTACCTATGCAAAAGCTGCCCATGAATATATTTAGGAGTTCCATTTGGACTGCCTGGAAACGTGGGGTTTACAGGATTAAAAAGACGTACTGCTATCACTCCAATGAATGCCCTTTAATTTGTGTGAATTCATTTTAGAATAAAAAATTTAAGATCTGGTTTATTCCTTGTCAGTCAAACATCCTAGCTTTTCATTATCCCATTTTTTTTCTGTGCATGTAGGTAGTTCTCATCATAAAGATCCCCTGATAAAGTTCTCCTCCAGAGACATACTCTTTTTGTAGGCTTAGCTAGTGAAGAAATATCATTCATTTGTAATACTCAAAGAGAAGTTGAAAAAAAAAATCAAAAGCAGCTGAAAAGAGATTGTATTTCACTAATATACACCAAGGCTTTATTTAAAATATACACTGTTAAATTTGATCAAATATCAACCCACCATTCAGAGTGAAATAATCTCTTTTAATTTGCATGTATCTGTGTGTGCCAAAGAGAAGTGTGTTTGCTTTCAAGCAGGTGCACATCCTGCTATGACTAAATCTCTAACTCATCAAATTGCTTTACCAGTGTGGGACATGCCCTTTTTCTGGAACAGCTTCAAGTATTTTCCCCAGCATTTCAGCCACCTGTTTACCGAGTTCATACTCCAAAGGAGATGTATGCAATTAGAAACAAGGAAATGAAAATAAATGACCTTGTTTGTTATAAATAACAAAGAGACTCAGCAAAATTAATGCAGTGAAGCCTGACCTTCTGACCTGAAAGAAAGAATCACCTCATTCCTTTGTAGCAGGCTCACAATGCTCCAGCACCAGGCATTGTTGTGCAGCTTTGCCTCTTTTGATGGATCTTAAAGGAGTATATTCTAAATATTAAATGTTTTACAAGTTAGATTAGGAAATTTGCATTAAAAAGACTGTTGAAACAAAGTCAAGAGAGCAATGATAAAGATTATCACTGCTTTATTTAGAGAACCCAGGTAAACTGTGTGTATGGCAGTTTGCTATAATACAGTTTTTCAACTGAAAAATAAATATGGCATTCCAGGTGCTAAAAAGCCATGAAATGTCTCCTTTGGTGCTCAGTAAATTGATGAGAGAGAAAGTTTTTAATTAGCCAACTCCAGGAAAAGGAAACATTTTTCTTTTGTTAATTGTTTGTGCTATGATGGTCTGACTTTTTAAAAAAAAAGCAAAGTATTTCCACAAGTACTGCCAAAAATATATACTTTTTTTCTCATCATTTAATTAGGCAAGTAGAAATGCTTTCTTTTGTATGAAGCTTACTGAATAATGTTTCTATGGGTTACACTTTCACTTTTAATTGATTCATGTCAGTCTGGAACAGTGTCCAGCTGCAATGGAGGGCAAGGTGTTAGAAATTTGTTTCCCTGCTTGTCTTTGGGGAAAATGAGAACACAGCGTTGTTTTCATGGCAGTCCTCACAAAAAGAGCAGCAGTGTAATTACAGTGCTGGTTCCCATCTTGTCAGTCTCCCAAACAAGTCTGTTATTAATGAAGCAGCTCAGAACCGTTGCAGAAATGAAAGGAAAATGCGTTTGCATCTCACTGAAAGCAGTTCCCACAACAGGTATTGTTTGATAAAAATTTTTCCAGAGCTTATTTTGTGGTTTTTTTTCCCCTTCTCTCACTTTCAATGACATCCATCCAGCTGCTAAGGTACAGCAACACCCTTCACAGCAAACACAGCCTCAACTCTGCAAGTACCTCTCCCTCCCAGAGCGCATTGATGGGAGTGGGGATGGGGCAGCTCTACCTGCATGCCCAGGGTGATGGGCACAGCCCAGGGACACAGCCAGCCGCCAATGCAGGGGGCACAGGAGGCGTGGCAGTCACTGAGAGGCACTGGGAAATCAGTCTTGCAGACAGGAGGCAGCTCCTGGGCTGGAGTAGCACAAGGCACCTCAGGCAGGACCATGACCAGGATAGGAGTGCAAGAGGGCAGTGGCTCTTCTCCTCCCCACCCTCACACCCTTCTTCCATCATTCTGCATCCAATGGAGCCACTCCACCCCCTTAAGCTCTTGGCATGACTCACTCCTGCTCCCAAGCTTTTACACTAAAAGGGTGACCTGAATGAATAATTTCCAGCAGAAAAAGAGCTGATCAACACAGCCTCTCCTTCTGCTCATGCAGTCTCATGAACAGCTTGTGCTTTTGTCCAAATGTGTGTATCATTAAAAACTAAATACTCCACATGGCTGAAGATAGGGATATGTTGAAGTGTTTGATTGAATCAGAGACCTTTGGGGTACTATCTTCTCAATCAATGCATGTTTGTCTGCAGATTGAAACCAGAGCACTCACGTGTCTAAACACTGAGCTGTGAGGCCCTGTATGACAAGCCCCATCTGAGAAAACATGCATGACAAACAGGTTCTGAGAGCTGAACCCAACCAGAAGAAATTCTGCATTTGTGGAGCATGAAGTCACAATCTCTGTCCTGCTCTGTGGCTCCACATATGATCCCAAATACCCAGGCTGGAGAGGGGCTGTGGATCTGTGCTGAACCACCACTGTGTGATATGCAGGGGTTGGAAAAGGCAGAGCAGAGCTGGGGGTCCATTGACAGGGCTCATGCTTAAAGCATGACTTACACACAGACTTACACTGCCTTCTTCAGCTGATCTGTGCACTCATGTGCAGCTCTAACATGCAAGGTGGTTGTGCAAGCACAACCATTTGCTCTGCACCACAAGTCCTTGCAATACCTGGGTGAGACAGACCTCACTGCTGGGCGGAGTGGTCTTTTCTGTAATGACAGCCTGGATCAAATACTAAGAAACGCAGAGAACACAGCAGTGTTACATCCAAAAATCAGTCTAGAGATATGCAAATAAAAACAGTACTTCAAAAGGCTTGAAATGAGCAGCATCCAAAATGAGTGATATTATAAATTGGGTCTAAAAACCAGCAATTTTCAGGAGCATTGGTTTACATGAAGCACATGCGTAACTGACTTGGAAATTCAGCTGAAGTCAAGTCTCCCTGGAAAGAAAATGGTGTAGTTTCACTCCTTGGCTGTTTGACAGGTTCAGGAAGGGTAGCTACCCACACTGCAGCAGGAGAGCACATATTTTTTTCCCAATAATACAGTAGGCACATGTTGACCAAGAAAATAGTTGTGAAGAACAGAGTTCCTACACAAAAAACAGGGCTCACCCAACTGCAGCTCTTGCAATTCACAATTAAAGGCACCACATGGTCAAAGTTACTGGCACTGGCACTGGGGAAAACCTCAGAATTAACAAAAGTTTCCTTCTTTCTTCCTCTGGTGCCCATCCGAGGAGAGTAAGCAATTCCATAGACAGTTTGAGGGGACAAAGAGAGTGTCAGGACCAGTGTCCTTGTCTCAGCACGTCAGCCCTTACTGGCCATGGCTCTGTGAGCTACTGCTGAGCACATAATGATTTTGCACTGAAAGGCTAAACCAGGCATTGCTCTGGACTGAACAACCACAACTCTTAACTCATTCCCTTATTAAATGCTTTGCCATTCCTTGAGAATGAGAGGGTCTATAGAAAAAATCACATTGTCCTGTATTCCACTGGTAAACAATATCTTATATATATATATATATTAAAATGTTCTGTAGTAGTCATCTGTTCTTTCCAAGCTGTGACAGGACATTGAATTATTTGCTCTATCAGCAAGTGCTGCAGTAAATTCCCCAGTTATGCCGTGCATGGCAGGCTTGCGGAAACACCCGTGACAATGAAGCGAGCAGAGAACTCATACATGACGGAATCCACTCAGCAGACTGGTTTTTGGGGACAGTTGGGCCTCAACAAACAATCCTTTCTTCTCAGTCTATAGAGGAGCTGCACTGGGGCCTACTTTGGCCATTAGTCTAAGGAAAGCCTTTGTTGAACATATAGCTGCTTCTCACATTGAAAGAATAAATCACATTCTTATTCTGGGTATGTCTCCACTGCATTCACTGATGTGAATGTTGTTCCATGGCTGAAAAACAGGGTAAACAGCGTGCCCTGTGCAGCTCTGAGCTGCTGTGGCTACATCACTGCCTGAACAACCTCATTTACAGCCAGCCTGGATGTGCCTGTAAGAGCAGCAGAGATCTGTTCTTCAGACAGCATACCCTGTCTTTTCAAGAATATTTCATTCTTCAGGCTGGATTACCAGGATTTGAACCACTTTGGAACCCACTTTGCCTGGGAAGGAGAAGAGAAAATCCTATCTTTTCTATGTGCCTAGCAAAGCAAAACACAAACTAGGCAAGCTTCAGGAATGGTTCTGAATCTATAGTGGTTTTTTAGGGTTATGCAGATATATGTTAATTTCTCAGGCACACATCCTAGAAGTACATGTATAGTGCATGTTCCCCTTCTAATACTTAAAATCCAGAGTAATTAATGTCCCTAACTTCTTCAATGTAGAGCAATTCAATATTCATTCACCTTCACAATCATACACTGCTCTCCACTCTTCAATGTGCTTCATCTTTTACTATTAAATTATATTTATGTCTATCATATCCCAGAAAGAAAAGGGAAGCTCCAGGTTTCAGCAGACCATAGGGACCTCTGCTGACAGTTTCTATAGAGTTGGTCATTGTTGGGTGAATACAAGTGGTCTTGCATCATACCTGAGCCTCAGTTATTGCAGATTAAGTTTTCTGTTTGATAGAGTGAGTCTGATGATCCATCATCACTCTGGTGGAAAGGTTCCCATTTCCAGGAAGGATGTTACAGCTTCATATCAGCTTTTGATGGACTCCTAACATAAGAAAAAATAGCACTTCTTAGTCCATGTACAGACAGAATTCTGCATTTTTACATTTTAACAGGAGTTTATTTGTCTCTGACAAAAAAAAAATAAATAAATAAAAATCCTGTGTCCATTTTATCCCCCATTTCAGTTAGCACTTTTCCATGAAGTGTTGTATTAGTGAAGAGGACCATGGCTGAAGCAAAAGGAGAGCTCCTGGTTAAAAAGGGAACCTCTTGGGAAGCCCTGAAGGGCTCTCACAGTTTTAGTTCAGAACTACAGTATGCAAATTTCTGGGTTATGATACCATATAAGTATATATATATATATATATGTGTGTGTGTGTGTGTGTGTTTATATACAAATATTTGTATACTCCTCTGCAGAGATGTAAATTTAAATAAATTTAAAAAAAAACAAACAACAACACAGAAAAGCCCAACCAAACCCAAAAATCAAGTAACACCTCTGATGACACAATCCCTTCTGCTACACATGTTTTCAAACAGGATAAATGGTAGACACAGAAGTAGATATAGCAAAGTAGTGTTTACTCCCTCTTTCCACACAGAATTTACTTGTGTTGTTGGGGAATCACTGCAGGAGAATTTCCAATAACTAGAGTTATAACCACCTCTAAATTAAAATTTCTATTTTGAAGTTTTTCTGCCTTCTTTTGTTATTTATTGCAATTGAGCTGCCTTGCAAAAAGATTATTTATAATTATTTGCAAAGAAAATAGCTCACTGTAAATGCTAATGTTAAATGTCTATGTTTTTAAAATCTTAGATACACTAACCCTTTAAATTATTGTTTCAATTGTTTCTTCCTCTTGCTGCCATTAATGAAATACTTTATATATGCAATTGCTCCCGATTTGTGTAAAGAATTCCAAATAAATACAGTGGCCATTGATTTCTCTTAGTTCATCTCCTTTGTTCTTGCATCTCAAAAGAGTTCAGCTAACCTGGTAGCATTTATCCTGCCTATTCCCTTTGGAATTATCTCTGACTCAATGAGATGACCTCCTAATTTCCTCTGTTCTATAGACCTGCTTTCTCTAACTTTAACAAATAACTAAGGTCTCTCTGCCCTTGTACCATACTAGTAGTGATTATGAATTTTCTGATTGTACAATAACTTTTTTAAAAGATAATTAAAACCAGAGACTGGTCTTCTGAGCATTATCATGATACTGTCATGCCTCACCAGTATCAGACAACATGAAGCCTCTGTATTTGCATTTCACACCTTGCTCTGATTCCTTTTGCTATTTTTCTTTTCTTTTCTTTTCTTTTCTTTTCTTTTCTTTTCTTTTCTTTTCTTTTCTTTTCTTTTCTTTTCTTTTCTTTTCTTTTCTTTTCTTTTCTTNTTCTTTTCTTTTCTTTTCTTTTCTTTTCTTTTCTTTTCTTTTCTTTTCTTTTCTTTTCTTTTCTTTTCTTTTCTTTTCTTTTCTTTTCTTTTCCTGAGAACTCTTACTGCTCTCCATTGGTCTGGGCTGTCTTTGAGAGCATGTTATATATTCTTTACCTGATTTCAAGCTTGTGGTTTTTCCTATTCTCCTAAGTCCAGTTCATTGTGTTTAAACACCCTGACTCAAGTAGAGTGAGGATGTGGCCTCTCACCACTGCTCCTCCACATCAGCCTCACCTTGGTCTCATTTTGGCACCCTTCTCTCTACTGCAAACTTGAAAACAGCCCACAGTACACAAGGATAATGGAAACTGCTGTGTACAGAACTATTCTCTTGTAACCACAGACCATCCAAACCACATGTCATGACTTAAAATCTGCCAAGAACTCACTGTCCAGGACTATACTTCTAGTCTTTAGGCATTTCCAGCCAAGCACTCTTTCCAATAACATGGTCAGCATGTTCATGTCTCCTTCTGAGTGTTTCAGTTTCTCACAGAAATCTGGACCAATTTTTAAGGTCCTAATTTTTGTCAGTATTCAGAGTCTATATTAACTCCTTTTTCTGTTCCGGTGTCTCTTCTTTGTATTATCCTTATCTTCATCAAGAAAACTGACTCAAAGAATTTAACATCTGAAAAATATATTCCTCTCAACCAAAGGTAGGTTACCTTTGCAATGTCTCAAACTCAGCTGCATTCTCCAGTGACCTCATTTCTTGTGTATTCAGAAAATCTCCTATTTATCTTAGCCTTCACACAGGCTTCTTTTATTTTCTTCCTTTTACTTACACTTTCCCCTTTGTTCTGTAATCTTTCAATCTTCCCCACCTGCTTTACCTTACAGATGATTGATATATGCATTTCAGCAGTCTCAACTGCTATTTTATTTAACCCAAATAAATATCCACACAGGATGGCAGGTAGAATTCTCTAGCTACAAAACTTCAGCTTTGAAAATCTCCTATTTTATTTTCCATCCATACCCTTCCATGATCCCCTCATGCTTTTCACAGCTTTTCTTTCTTCTTGCACTTTTTGATTTTACTATAAACCTAGCTTGGTTATAACACTTCATATCAAAATATTCTCCCATTCTTACATCTCTAGTCATGCTATATTTATTATGCACACCCATGAAAAGGGTTGTTCCCTTTCTAGTCCAACCTTTTAAATTGTGCAAAGAAGCAATATTATAGCATTCAATCTCTGATTTGAGTTACACACCCAGACTGATTTAAAGCTAGATGGAGGGGTAATTCAGGTATGTTGTGTGTTTAAAGGTCTCTGTGTGAAATAAAAAGAAATCTATAATGTTACCCTCAGGATTTCAAGCAATGATATTCCAAGTCTGAAAGAGAGAGAATAAAGAAACTGGAAAAGGATACACACCACTGACCAATCAATTGAAAACTACAGTAAATGGAAAACAGAAGCCTCCCTGGATTTGCCTTATGGGCTGACAGCAGTGGCTTTGTATAAAAAGACAGAGCACTTATGATCCACTTTCTACTTGAGACATTATAAATTAGTTTTTCTGAAGGCATAATCCACCGTAACAGATTCTAAGGTGGTGTGGAAAAATCCCACCACTCCTTGATATAAACACTAAATGATACCCTGTCTGTCATGGATCCCATGTCTCTTTGCTCAGGCAAATCCTGTCTCTGGAAAACTCAAAAGTTATTGAAATGCACCAACATTTATTGCAAAACTGAACCGCACTGAGGATGACTGCAACCTTTATTAAGACTCAGGAGACTTTGGTTAGGCCTCACAGCTGACAAGTTACAAAAGGCTTCTGTCTTTGTGCTACTAAGTGCAGGAAAGAAACCTCCTGCAGGCTTTGAATGGACATGAGAGGAACTCCCCTATACCCTGATTTCCAGCAGGAATCCTGATCCCCTGCTCCTTCCCAACACACAGTGCCACACCACAGGCAGCCAGCTCCATCTCCTTCCATAGACACAAAGTTCACCTCTTTACTCCTGGACCCCAAACAGATCTTGGGGACCTATTTAGTGAAAACTCTTATGTAAGAGAGAAACTATCTGGGGCAGGATTCCCAAGTTCCTATTACACGTCTGGAAAACCACAGAAATCCCAAAACAATAAAGCGGAATCCCGTAGTGTCAGACCATAGTGATAGACGGAGATCTCTCAGAGGATCAGTTGTTTTTGAACTGGGTGGTGATACAGGGAGCACTCTCTAACACCTTTTTAAATATCTATAACACTGTCCATTTCTCCTGTCATTTTCTCTCATCTCCAGGAGTATAATAGTGGCATCTCTCTTAATATATTTGGCTTTATAACGATGTTAAAGAATTGTCAGCAGAAGGAAATGGAATTGGACACTAGATGAAAAAAAAGGGAAGTCAAACCTGCCAGTCAGCCTTCCTATCTCCTTCAAAAACTTCATTTGGAAACGTGGTGGAGAACAAAAGAAGTCTGTGCAGGCAACCTGGGCCACTCCACACTCATTAGCACTGCTCTCCAGAGAGCAGCATGGTTAAGCTCATCATTTCTCTAAAATACTAATCATGATTATTTTCAGTAGGATTCCTTGCATAAGGAAGACCATAGGAAACTTTGCAAGTTCAGTTCTAAAAGGCAGTAAGTGAAATACTCTCCTGTACAACACTTTTCTCAAACAAGTTGAACTTATTTTACAAACCCACAACTCACCTTCCTAGTAGAGGGACACTTCAGGCTGTAAAGTAAACAGGCAAATATTAAATGAGGTGACTCAAATATTTACACAAGCAAAACCACTCTTATTTTGTCAGAAAACAAATAAAGTTGGCTGAGTTTTATAAACCATCACACTTCACTTTGTTTTTCTACTACTTTTTCATGGCCTAAACTTGAAAGGCAAGTCAACCTTGGTGACTACTGAGGTGGCACACAACTGCTCAGGTCTGTCCCACCATCCTCAGGACTTCATTGGGTCAGGACATGCAGACCAAATCCTCTGCAGGGACTGGGGGCAACAGGAAGCAATGTATTAAAACTGCGTGGTGGGCATTGATTGGGATAAAGAAAAGATCACCAGAACCTCAGACTTTCCTCTCATTCTTGCAGAACATAAAAATGCTTTGTTCCTAAGTTCAAAATATATAAAAATGTAATAAGATAGCTTTTGTTTATATTACAGGCATTGAAAAGTCCTACCTCAACATCTTAGTCACGTCACTGGTTTGCTAGAAGGGTTCTCAGAAGGTGGAAAGAGACAAAGGAAAGATAAAATCTAATGGACAGGATAAACACCTTCCTCAGAAATAATGCAAAAATTATACAGGGACTATAAAAAACCTACTTAGTTTTAATGACAGATTTATTTCAGAACAAATCAGGTTTCATTGAAATGCTTAGCTTAGTTATTTTAGCACTTTTTGTGTACAACTTAAGTGATATAACTTGATAGGGAAGACATTGACTGGAGACTAGAAGGAGATAGCTCTGTTCCAAAATGAGGCGTGCAAAGGTTGTATGAATGTTTGGTGGATAGTGCCCTAATTCATTACAGAATGGGATTTGTATACTTACACAGTGAAAAGCTTGGATTAGGCACACAACATAATTTCCATTATGTTAATGTTGCTTTAAAATATATTGCACGGAGTGCTGCAACAATCAAATTATCAATTATAATGTCTACTCAGAGTAGAAAAGTGTTGCAAACAGAGGGCTGATTACTGCTTCAGTACTTCCAATCTGCATACTCATTGTTTAGTACAGGGAAAACAAATTATCTTGTGTTGGCCCTAGTTCAAATTTAATTAAATGAGTGCAAAGCAATTATAATAAAGTACAATAGTATAGTAATGAAAGGAAAATAACTCATTAACCTATTAATCTTTATTTATGTTCCTCTCAAATAAGTATGTAATTTCTTTATCACTGCATCCCATAAGAAATAGCAGCTCTCACTGCTCATGGTCTGCTTTAGTGGGGCTTATTTTGCTAAAGATCATTGTATGACTTCACTGTTACTATTTATATAGATTTTATTTAATGTGTCTGATTTTTCTCCTCTCCCTTACACAGTGTATTTTAAAACCCTTTCCCACATATCTGTGATGTAGATTATAAACCTGTTCGCACCCCCCATTTTCTTTTAACACTTGTCAGCTCTGAAAGGTAAACCTCTCTAGGAGCATTGCTATGCTTCTGTCATTGCATAAGGGAGGGAGCACTCCCAGAACATCTGCTCGAAAAGAAGCTCTTACATTAAGACATAAGATGAAAGCGTATTATTTTTAAGAGGACCTGACACAGCTATTGCTTTACAATCTTTATGGGTATAGCAACACACCCCATATTTTCAAATGTGATTTTTTGATTCTTCACTGCGACATTTATCTAGGCTGCTGGGCTGTTTTGTGATTCTGACAAATCTAAAGTTTAAGGAGAACCAATATTTTTAGATGATTAGTCAAATATTACACTGTGGTGTACTTTAATTGTGCTTGCTGTATGCTAGTTCTCATTATTACCTTATCTCTCCAGAGCTGGTTTTGTTTTCAATGACATCTTACATTCTAGTGTGTACATTTAATGTCACACACCAGTGCTTAGCTTATTGCAGCCAGTTGGGGTTGACTCTGTCCTTTCACTAAGCTGAGCCACTAACAAAAAAAAAAAGAGAAAAAAAAATACAAAGCACAAAAACCACACCAAACCATCACCAAAACGATGCCATAAAGAAGTAGCAAGATTATGAGCAAAAATAAGTTTCAAAAATTTTTAATAAATAGCAGTTTTGCTGTTTTTAGACTGAGGAAGATAATAACATTGATTCATTTTTTCCACTAAATGAAATGAAGTAGAGGTGGTACTGTACCACAAACAGAGATTGAATACTGTCCTGGAGAGTGGGACAATTGGTAACTGCTATATAAACTATAAGAAAAGTCAAATTAGAAGGACCACAGATTTAAAATACAGTTTCCACTTCTGCATAGACAGGTTTAATCACTGGCACTTACTGAAGAACAGAGGTACCTGCGTGAAATATTTAATCAACAGAAATACAATTCTGAATATTCATAAAGGATGAATGAAGGCTGCTTTTGAAAACTGGGAAACAAAACTTTCACAACAGAGTTTATAGTGTCAGATATCCCGAGGCTTCTTCCTTTCCATGCATGGACCCTTGTACAGGCAGGATCCAATCTCACTGCCTTATAGGATTCAAGCAGAATAGGTTCCAAAAAGTTATTAACAGATTCTCTGAGAGGATTGTAGAGGTGCAAATTTACAGCTCAGATGGCTGAGAAACATACAAGTTCACCATATCTTTCCTCTTCACACATAGCAAAAAACTTCTGCCTTGCAGAGTGTATTTCTGGTTTCACAATCTGCTGCTGAGAACTCTGTTAGCAAGAAATGGAACTCTTTAATCATAATGACACTTAATGAGTCACTCTATTCTTTGCACATTTTTAACACTCAGTTCTTTATTTCACACTTACTGCTCAATTCTTGCTTTTATTTTATTGCAGCACTAGTACTGCATTAACACAAGCAGGCACAGAGCTGTGTGTAGCCCTGTTGTGTGCTATGGGACAACTGGCATTGTTCATGGTGACATTGCCACTGACCTGCTGGAGAGCAATCAAGAAGTGCAGAGGCATCACCAATAGGTGGCACATTCGCTTTTTGCAGAGTATAATGCCATCATTCTTTTTGTTTGTTTTTGTTTGTTTGTTTGCTTTGACAATGAATCATGTTTTAATTACAGTATTTCAACTTGTGAAGTAACTAAATCATTAAAAGAAGAAGAAAGACAAATAAATAAATTTCACTATCTACAGCCATTAGAATCTCATATGAATTGTCATCTTTTTCTGTCCAGAGTTAAATACTTGTCATCAAGCTAAATCAATGTTTATTCTCTGTGTACAGCAACCACTAGAGGGAAGTTTGACACTCACATTACAAGTTCACAACAATATGCTAAACTGCAGGGAAATGTAGATCAGAAATCTGCAGTAATTAAAAAAGACCATCCTGCCAAACTCACGACTTCTCACCATCTTTCCAGATTACTGAGTGAGATGATTTCTATCTGACTTAATAAAAGTCTAAATCCTGCTGCCAGTTGAGCTTTGTCCGGCTTCCTGATACATAAAATGAAGCAATGAAGCTGCAGTGAGCCGAGGAAGAGAATATGAAGCGTGCTCAATAATGAAGACAAATATAAAATAGAATTGCCTGAGATGAGACAAGGCTTCACAGTCACTGGACTTTTTGAGCCCTAGGACAGTTACACAAGGAAACACTCTTCCTGTCTTACTCCTGCCTGCAGATCACTGGCTAAATGTGATATTTGGTGAAAATATACAACTTGAAAATATACAGTGATGTCTTCTGTGTGCACCAAGACTGTATGCCCTTGATGTTTCCTCCTGCATGTTTCTTGTTTTTATTTAAGTGAACTGTTACTGTCTGTGCACCACAGGGAGATGGAATTTTGAAAAAGCATCAGTCTCCCTTTGCCGTGGGTACAGTGCACACCATCCATGAAATTTTCCCTTAATGCAAACACAGTTTCACTCAAGTCCATAACCATAAAGATACCTGCCAGGACATCAGGCATGTTTCAGTATGCTTGGTGTGGGTGGGCAGGGGGAGCTACAACTAATGCATGATGACCTCCCCAGTTTGATCCTTTGTACACCCACCTCTTCAGCCAGAGGGAATACTTTAACCCTAATTGATTTAACCTATACATCATACACAATCTCATAATAACACAAGCTTTTGTACCACAGCATCACACACAACTCCTGTAGTAAATAAAAGCAATGCCATGGATTCTGCAAACTTCTTAAAACTGTAGTTTGTGTGAGTGTGGATATTTTCATGTGTAAGCACACACCTGTCACAAGCAGAAAATATATATATAACACATCATTTTTCCATAACTGAGTCTAAATGTACTTCTACTGATCTTCAGAACACTGGAAGAGTGCAGGTTCAAAATAATGAAAAAGATAATCTATCTTCTAGAAGAAAGAAATGAATGCAGTGCACATTGCTTGTCACAAAGAATGTATTTAATCCATGGTCTTATTTATAGCATCAAAATGTTTTTGACATAGCAAGGAGAGTAAAAAGTCAACAAACATGGGACAAAGACTAAAGAAAACTGCACTCAAATTAACTCAAGCAATACTTAAAGAGACATTGATTGTGTAAGAATATATAAAGCATACATATAAAAGTTAAATATGTTATTTATTACAATGACACTCCTATTGTGCTCTGTAACATCCCATTCACCTGATTTACCCTAACACCTACCAATGTAAATCAGTGGGTTTTTCCATTGACAAAAATGACATTTCTGTGGCATACAACAGATTCAAGTGGAGAATTTGACCCTATTTCTGAAAACCTTCCATTAAATAAGTAATTATTGCACACAGGTGTTGTTTTTCCCTAGTAATTGATGTGCAAGTCTAACCATTTCAAAAGCCTGGCCATTTGCTTGACAGACAAGAATTTATTTTCCTCAGTAATGAGCACAATTTCATATGGATGGGCTTTTTTTTCCTCCCCAAAGTAGAAAGACCATCTAGATTTTAGCATATAATCTTTCTCATGACAAAATCTCAAATGGCCCTTAAAGATCTTCTGCAAATCCAGTGAGTTTATGCAAGGCACTGTAACTAGTCCTGCTGGAAGGCATCACCTTGGGCACTGGAATACACACATACCTGAAGATCTGGAAATGAGAATAACTGGAGATTGCTGCCCTCATCATTCACACTGGAAAACTTACAGGAACTTATAGGTAGTTCAAGACAAAATGACCAAAAAGCATTTCTTCATGTTTATTACTTGGCAATATTTTACACAACAGCTCTCCCTCCACAGGGGATGGGACCAGCCTTATAGAAGTGATCCCACTTTGGCCACAGTTCTTGCAGCAGAGAATCAGTACTTTTGTCCATCATAAGAGTTATCCTTTGTAGGTTAATTCCCAGCATGAAAATGAGGCATATCTAGTTTAAAATGAGATTTCAAGATCAGTGTATTAATTGATTGTGAAAGGACTATAAGTCTCCACTGCAACACTTAAAACGAGCCCAAAGACTTTAAATGATTCTAAAATACTTCATGGAAATAGAGCACCATGTCAGTGCTTTCATAAGTACACTGCAAACCCTGCATCTGGAATAGTCCATAAGTTTAATTCTGTTCAATATTCTACATATCAAAGAACATCACACACATGACAATAGGATGAACATGGACATCAAGACCTAAACTTCCAAGGACTGGTTAGAATTTACCAGCTGCACCAAATAATTAGCTCTAGAAAAAAATCCTTATTTACAAAGTGTGATTCCTCTGTTTAATGGTGACAGAGAATTCAGTATGTAGTCCAGATGGCTGGTTGCACAGATAACAAATCCAGCATGGCTTTTTGGTGCTATGGGCAGGCTGACTGGCTTGCACTGTGATAGACAGATAGATTGATAGACAGACAAACAATGACCTTCTCTTTTTCAAAATGGTTTGCTGATAATACACATAATTTTTTAAAAATCCAGCTATGCATAGACCTCAGTCAGTTACAGAACTGCTACAGAAGAGATGGGAAAACATCAGCAGAGTTTCATTTTAGGTTTACAACTTCAGATGTTTCTGTTGTCCCCTTAGGAAAGAGAAGGGCAAGGACTGAGTTCGAAAACCTATTCAATAATAGATCTTAAGCTCTTAGCTAGAGCAGGACAATTCTGGGCCAGCACAGTGATTCCCCAACAGCTGGTATACACACTTTGTAGTACTACAAGCTTTTGGCAGAGAAACTCAACTAACACTGGATTCTATTCCCAGTGCTGTCTTTCCCCAACTTTTAACCCAGGGCAATTTAGCTAACTTCTGTCTGTTCCTGGTTAGCCATCTGGTAAATAGATAATATAATTGCATCCTTTATAGGCTTATTGTGGGGCTTAATTATTGAAAGTCTTTAAGATAAGTCAAAGTTCTTGGTGAAGAGTTGTGCAAAGCATTAATAAATAATAATGGGGGCAGCACTAAGATGAAGGGAAGATTAAAGCTGAATTGTTGCATAAAAGAAATGTGCCCAGCTGAGGCAAGAGAAATATAGGCAAGTGATTAGTTGACATGATGTGAAAAGGAAGGGAGCAAAATCACTCAACTAATTGCACTAGAAAATGTAGAGAAGGAAAATGGGTTAAGTTGAAATGACAAAAAAAGTAAACTTGGACAAATGGGAAAGGACAGACCTGGCAAAACAGAGTAAGTTATGTGTCACTGGAGAGGTGTCAAGATTGGACTGAGCCAGGAAGCTTAAACTGACTGGAAGGAGAACTTCTCTGTGCTTTACAATTCATGTTTCATTCTGTTCCAGTTCGCTCATTTCTTTAGAGTGTGGCTCACACAGATTGTCCTAATGGATGGCACTGCCACGGGGCTCGTGCCCTGTTCTGTCTCATGTGAAGTGGGCGGCTCCTCAGGGAGCTGACAGCTTCTCCTGAACGTGTGGCATTTCTAGGACAGACATCTGCACAGGCATCTCCATAACAGCCTGAGGGGAGCAGTGTTGACTCCCTTCACCAGCCTGATCATGTGCAAATTACATCATCTGCACTACCTTCATTTCCTAAGCATAATTGCCCTAAGTGATCCATTGATTGCTATCTGACACTCAGCTTTTCTGTTCTCATTCCCCAGATGTTCCTGGATTTGTCATGACTCTCAACTCCATTTTATCAGTGATGTGACAACGCATATTTGAAAGGACGTGGTCATATGCAAAGAAAGAATTATATCAGATAAGTACAATAGAGAACCACCCTGTTTAAATAGCATTATCACAAATTTAATAGTTTGCAAATTAAACACAATTAGCTTACTGTTTATTCAGCTTTCATTGGAAAAGTTGTTTTAAATGCTAGATTTCATTATTGCAAAGGCCATGCACTTTAGATAGCATGGCAGCAAACAAAATCTTGTCCCTTCATTTTTTGAAGCACCCTAATCTTTTGGGGGGAGAATAATAAATATTGACTTAAATAGTGGGATTTTTTTCTGCAAGTCCTTCTTTGAACTGGAAATTTTTGAATAAAATTATAAAACCACTAACTGTATCTTCTGCTTGTTTCATACAGTTTTAAGGGACAGTCCAATGGGGGTGGAAGGGAGGCATGTGGACAAAAGGTTTTGTCTAACAATGTCAATGGGCTCTTCTCCCCTAAGGTACAAAGATAACCTTTGGCTTTCCAGAATATTTTAACCATGCTGATGAACACCCCTCAAAAAACAAGGACTCATTAGGTAATTAGGTCATTTTTCATCATAAAGAAAAATACCAACCAGAAGAAAGAGAAAAGATGGTAAAAGGAGGACTTTCTTATTTTCCATGTTGCTGAGTTCATAGCACACACTCTGAGGTATCTGAGCAGTTAAGTGACTTTGTTCCATGCAGTAAGTTTTGGAAAACCATTTGGCCTCCTCACTTGTTGCTAAACACTGGGTCCTGCTCAATCTTGCTCTTGGAAGCACGAATTATTCAGAAAAAAAATCCATGCCTTTTAGCAATAAAATATTAAATACAAACACTGAGCTTACCTTCTGTCACTCCACTACTCATTTGCCAGTTACTGATAATGAAGGTGTACAACTTCCAATAAAACTTCATTCCAGCTTTCATGTTTTTCTCTAAAAAGAAACCAGGTGAATCCTTGATCTGTCAAAGACAAATGTTATTTTGTTTTAGTCTGTCTGACCAGTCCATCAATTACAGTCATTCATCTGCTGTGGAAAAGTGAACAGAGCACCATGAATTTGCTAACATTGCATCTGCCATTACATTTTTCTTTGATAGTAAGTGAGGCATAATAAACCTTGATCTTTTCTTGTATGCTGCATTTTGTTTGAAAAGTATGATTCACTGGATAATACATGCTGTTCCTCTCCAGAATCACATTCTACAGTCAAAACAATTTTCTTCTTTGGATTCAACAAAAAACACTATTTATTGTTCTTAAAAAGTAATAATATAATGGAGAAAACTCCGTGTGAAAATTTTAGGCCCACATTTTCGGTGCTGACACTTGCTGAGTGACGCATCAGAGAAAGAGGGCCCATTATCACCATAAGAACTCAAAAAAATTCTTTCTGAATTCCAGTAAATATCTTCCTTTTCAACAGCTTATTTGAGACACATGAATGTGATGAAATTCTGTGTTCTTTGTGAGTGAAAGTGTTTGCATTTTCATTCAGCAAATAATCTGTAACCCCCAATAACGTTAGGATTATTTTTCTTTTGAGTGCTCCATGGAAGTCATTTGAACACCTATGTCACTTTTCAGCCTAAAAGCTACACTGGTGATCATTTACACACACACAAAATTGATCACTTAGGGGCTGGAAAAGTATTCTTAGACCTTTCAGTGCCAATGCAAAGGAATTTTCCTAAAAGAACAATTTCAGTAAGCCTGCCTCACAAATAGAATGTACTGCTGAGCTGCATGTTTCCTGTGACATACTCATGACTCACCTTCTCCTATTATGCTTCTTCCAGAAGAACAAAAAAGCAAGGACAGCAACATTCAGTTGTCTTTCACTCAAAGATACAAATCTATGAACTGTATCACAGGTTTCTTTCTTTTCAGATGTTCATTTACATTGTATTTAGAAGCTTTTCCCTACAATCTGGGTAAGCTTTTTCACTTTTTTAAGAAAGACCACAAAAGAAAGAGGAGAGGGCCTAACTAACATATACAGAAATAAGCCTACACGTCGGTGTAATCCAATTCAAAGAACAGGTTTCAGCTTGTGCTTACTGCTGTGTCTCACCTGAAGGTAATGGATTCACAGACTCTTATGAACCCAACCCAGTATCTCATCTGTGCACAGGTGAACTGACATTAATTAAATAAAATTGCAACAGAAAATAGCCATAATTCCCCTGTTAAATATCTTTTCCCTGTATATATGCAAGTCAATGTGAAGATTACTTTGATTGCACTGCTCTTTCCAATGCTGAGATGAATGTGAAAAAAATTTTAAAATAATAAGAGATAGGTTTCTCTCACCCCAACACTGAGATTACTTTAAAAAATAAGTGAATGGAAACATTGCTGTATGATGAAATATTAATTTATGTTTATATATATTATTATTATACTCCCTGTGTTGTTTTCTTGTCTTGACCAGTTGAAAATTAGAATCTACTACACAAAAACATAACTTACTATAAGGACATAAAACAAGTGCATACATGACAAGCTGAGTAATGCAATGTATAATTACCATGTATAATAAAAATTAATACATCTTCTATGCTTCATGGAGGAAACAGTTTTTCAACATCATGCTAGCAATTTCTTGCCCTCAAAAAAATTGTCTCGTTGAATGTATACATTCTCTAGAGGGAGACTTTAGCTGTATTTATAAGTATACAATGAAACACAATATTTTTAATTGATTTGAATCAGGAAAAATGTTTGGAGCAGCTTAGCTCACACAGTAGGTACATTGTGAAGCAACTTCCAGTTATTAAAAACCTGAAACATAATGAGAATTTAAACAGTAACAGAAGATTGTACACGGGAGCTTTGTTTGCTCAGTTAATATTAAAATTCTTTCATGCAATCACAGTAAGATACTTTAGGATTCCTTTTATATATCAAAAACTGGTGAACTCTTTACCTTCTAATGTAACTTTGTATCATCAGAGCAACAGCAAGAACAAGAGAGAAAATCATCTTTATAAGCTGAAGGCCCCATCTGCCTTATATTTCCAAATTACTATGAATATTGTTATGTAGCTTTCATTTTATGGCAGCACCAAGGAAATCAAACTCTGAATCAGTACTCCCTTCTACAATGACAAATACAAACAACAGAGAAGCAATCCTTGCTCCAAAGCCATTATATCTAATCAAATTATTAAAAATAGTAATATTGATCATTATGGTCTGTCTGTAAGGCTGCATTTAAATTCATCAGCAGATGCCACATCAAGCAGTATGCAGTCATAAATTGTTACCTAATCTGCTCGAGGACACGGGACCAACACTTTTGATCCACAGCTAAGGGAACTGTGACTGCAATGAACAGTACTCGAGAAAAATTAACTCACAGAATGTTTTGGCTTGGGCCTGACTCCTGTGGAGTAAATGCAAAACATAAATATCCTCTTGCAGTAGGACACAGCTAAGACAGTCTTTAATTTTAAGGTAGACAAACCTGAATTACCTTAGACTGCTACTGAGTTCCTAGAAAAGGCTGGATCTGTTTAGAATATTAATCAGAGCTTGTGCATTTTCTGAATTCCATCAGGTCTTCAGAGTTTTACTTTAATAATACCATTATCATTCAATTTCACTGAAAAAAAAAAAAAGTAACAAAGGGATATTTATATGCATTTATATCTTAAAATAAGCTGTTGCTACCTGAGTTTCACAATTATGTGCATTGTTTTTGAGTCACCTTAACTGCATAGCCACAGAGTATGTGAACTATGTATATGTATATATGTAATTATGGAAATATGTATGTATACACATGTAATTATGTAGAATTGCACATTTCATCTTGCTTGTGTTGTTCTAAGGCTTTGATTCAGTTTCAAATTTTTTTTTTTTTTTTTGTGTAAAGATTTGAATTCATTTCTCACCATCAATATACAATATTTCCTTAAACAACACTTTTCCTTTATTTTCTAGACTTTTCACATATAAAGGGTCAGCCATTAGCCATTCTCCCTTCAATAACTGCAAAGTACCTCTCATGGGTTAATACAACCTTTCACCTAAGCTAGCAGAAATGCTATATAAAACATCCAGCATCCATCAGTTTGGAAAATGTTAAAAAATACACATGGTTTTCTGTAAATTTCAAAGTTGAGAATCTTTTCTAAGCTTAGAGAGAAATACAGTTATAAAACCAAGGTAGGTTCATCGTTGTATTGACATCTCTACTTATGTTCTCACCAAGAACAGGTCAAACAATCATTTCTTGGAATTAGACTGTGTTCAGATAAAGAAACTAGACCATGTAGCTCAAAATGCTAACTAGTAACAACGATTTCTGGAATCTGTCTCCTGTGGAAGCAAGCACTGGTGTTTCAAACCCATGATTACTTTAGCTCTGAGTTACTTGTACCACAGTGTGAGTTGGTCTGTTTCTGAACAGCTCTGGGAAGCTGAGAGAGTAGGCCTATAAAACTACACTCCATGGATTTCATATGAGTCTAAATGTGTGTAAACAACAGAACTTACAACTAATTGCCTTTTAGATAAAGCTGACTTAAGCAATTGAGATAACAGAATCCTACAATACTCTGGCTGCAACATACTAAAAATGTGAATTAATAAGTTAGCTGATATTGAGCTCCAGATGTTTCTTACTCTGGAAATGTTCCTTAAGTGATGATAAGCAGATTTACATACTTAACTAATATGCTTATTTAAAGAAAATTTCCAGATCCAGACTAGCATCCAGATTTCTTACTTGGCTTCAGATCAAAAGACATACTGTCAAGAAGGACGGCATCCAGGAAAACATTTTCAACATCTGCTTAGAACTAAACAACAGATATTTGATTTTCTGCAAATTTAATTTCAGGCAAAATTTTACTTTAGCCAATAATTTTTATATCCTCAAGATAGCCTGACCTAGTCATTTTACATATTCAAATCTCAGAATGCAGCTCATGCACTGGAAAGACAGCAGTTGTTACAGAGAAACTCTATTAGTTTGTAGTTCACATTTAAGATTGCTATAAGCAATTTCATTTAGAGTGAGACAAGGGCTTTTTTGGAAGCAAAGCCCTTCCCTCACCAATAATATCAGTGATCTAAAGAAGCAGGTTCAAAACCAATTGTATCCTATTTGTAATCTAAAAATACTTAAATTCCAGCATGAAAATTTAAGCTCTACTGTTTCAAAAGGCTGAGGAATAGAAAATAACAATATTATTGAGTCATAGGTGGTGTTCTTTGAAATTCTTATGAGAAATGCTTATTGTCACATTTAAGGCATGATAAGAAAAGACCAAATCCAAGCAAAAACTTAAAAGAAAATACTTGGAGGAACTGTTACTATTCCAAGTTTCTTCCCAGATTACAGAAAGTAAAACACTAATATACTGAGAAGGAACGTGTATATTCCAGGGCAGAGTAAAAAGAACCAGCCAGTAAATACAAAATATGGACTTCATTCTGAAAGTAAATTATTTTAGAAAAAAAATGAAATGAAAAAAAACTTTCCAAATAAGTTAAACACTTGCATAAACATCTACAGAAAGCCAAGATAATGACTATATAAACACAAAAGAGTTTAACAAAATGTTAAACAATGCATTGTGCCAGTAGATATGCAGACTGATTGAGGAATGAGGCCAAGATTAAGAGAGATGACAATAAAAACTACCCAGTTTTTCTTGTGGTTCCTTGGTGTACCTGAGAGAACAGGAAATGAACCTACTTGGCACAGGAGAAAGCCCTCTGGATATGGATAACCACATTCCATGATTGGTCTCCAGTACCTCACACCCACAGCTCTCAACCTGCTTTGCAAAACATGTAAGTGCAGGAAAACTCCTAATCTGAATCACCCTGCAGGGCCATGGCAGAATTAGAAACATAACATAAGAAACAAGAACACCCTACCTGCTGCACACACTGATCTTACTTTAACAAGAGAATATACTTGTACACTTCATTTTTTGCGGGGAAAAAAAGACAAAAGACATTACAGGACTATTCCCTATATTGTACTCATGAAAATAAAGGGAAAACAACATTTATTATCTAATCTATTAAGTGCAATATTTTTTTTTTGTTTGGTTTGGTTTTGATTTTTTGGGACTTTTTATTTTCTTTTGTTAATTGGCATAGAGACTGGAATATCTGGGATTAACAGTACTGCTATCAGATGGAGTCAGACTTTCCCACTGATGTTTATTTTGCCACTGAGTCTTTCTTTCCTTCCAGTTCTACCATGAAGACCATGGCTTCTCCCTTTTCAACATCTATACACAGCGCTTCTACTTTTGATTTAGCCTAAGTCCTTTGTCTCCTTGCTTTATTGCTTTAATTCCTCTTTGCTAAACTGCAGAATTAATGCTAGACAACCTGCCCACAGGGCATCCATCCCAGTGCACCTGAGGGCAACAACAAACAGAAACCATTAGGGGAGTTTGCAAATGGTTCAATTATTACATTAATTTCAAAAAGCAGCTTCTGATTAGTTTCCTGAATGTATTCCACGTGGTTTCACATGAGAAGGCATTGGCACATTGTCTAAATCTGACCATGGAGTGATTTTGGCTAAAGCCTGTGCAGTGCTAGAGCAGGCAGAAACAGGATGACAACAATGTGACTCGTTCTCTTCTTCTCTGAGATCTGTGTCCTAGATCCCTGAGAGCTTGCACAAATTTATGGGTGAGAACACCCTGCTCCAGTTCCTGCCCCATCCCTTGGCCTCTTCCATCCAGCATGGCACCAGCCTCCAACCCTGGGGGTAAATTCTGCCTGAGGTTTGCTATTTGCTGGCAGAACAGGCCTGTTTTAGTCTGCCCTTTCTACTAACCTCCTTGGAATTAGCCAGGCAGTAATGCAATTCTGTATCTCAAGCCCCAAGGAAAAGTGAAGGTATCACACCATTGGAGAATGTCCTTTTGAGTGAAAATAGTCAACTCTGGTTTTCCTGTTGCTCAAACTCTCCCCAAGGCAGGTAAAGATGCCTCTTTCAAAAGGTTTGCTTATTTGAGGGCACCCCAAGACATGACGCTGTTCTTTCCATTTTGCAGAGTCAGCCAGAATTGAAAGATGTGTAAAGCCACATGTAATGAATCTGATCATATGTGTTCTGGTACATTTATCTTCTCACACCCAGGCCTCAGTCATGAAGGAGAACAGAGCTCTGCTCCTTGAAAACCATAAAATATTTCCCTCTAATTATCCTGACACCATTAGACACATTCAGTCACCCATAAATTAATGTAAATCATGTGAATATCATTTATCATAAAACATACACCTGCAAGGCACAGTAAAACCTTCTTTTCCCCCTTCTCAGGCAATGACAAGCATTTCAGTCAGCCCAGAATAACATTGGCCTGATATTTAACAATCCAGCACTGTGCTACTCTGCTCTGTGACAGACATCTGTGTATTAAATATTCAGAATAAAATTGGTTCGAGGGAAGAAACAAGGAGTGGTACACAACATCTCCAAAACTATTTAAGTGATAGAGGAGCTGCATTCCCAGTTTTCACAAGTGAATTAAGATGCATATGAAATTTTGAAAATTGTAATAAACTGACAATAATTAGGCATTTCTGTGAATTATACTTTTTATCTCCATTTAATTATTCACTTTTACTCACTTCTGTGATTAATTAGTTTTTGTTTTGAAACACTATTCCTAACAGCTAACAATAAAAGATATACTACTTGCAGCATTAGGAGGTTTATACAAGTCCCTTGATGGGGCTCAGAAGAAATGCAGTCTGTAACACCTGCCTGAGGAATCACAGCAGGAAAAGATGGTCTTCTACCCTGGAAGAAGGACAGCTGTGAATCAGGAATGGGAAACCCATAAAAAAACAGCAAGTAAGAAGAAATACTTCTTTTTTTCAGGTTTCAGGAGGACAGCAGGTGCTGTTGATTTCTAGAGAAGCAACGAAGGAACTAGAAAGAAAAAACATTATAACCAATAGGAGGAGTTTTGACAGCTAACTGCTGTGGGAATGAGCACTTGGGACATCTGATCAAAGAGGCAAATATTCTAGAGAGGGATTCATGTCATAAGCAGCAGAGAAATTGGAATGAGAAAGCACTGTAGTGCTGTCCTGCAGAAATAATGGAAAGGCTATACTAGCAGAAGCTGGGCAGGAGGAATGTGAGCGGTGCTCGAGAGGTGTTCTTCCTGGGGATTTCCCATAAAGTTATGAGCAGTTCAGGCAAACAGGTACAAACCCAGCAGCACCTTGTGCTGAACTTCAGAGAGGCTGAGCAGAGGTACAAGTGTGCTCTGTTTCCTTTCTTGATTCAAATCAGGACTTCCAAAGCTGTGGCACGGAAGGGCCCCACCTGTAGTGAGGTACCCCATGGATCTCTCCCTTATCTCTGTGTGGAGTGAAAAAGCCTCCCCTTCCTCCCCTGCCTTGAACACAGTTCCCTTGCTCTCTCCATTACTTTTATTGTTGTAGGTGCTTTATTGCTGATAAACACTAAAAATTTGAAGTGTTAAAATGGAAATGTAAAAAGTGTTAAAATGAAAGTGATTTCAGTATTAACCTGATAGCTTTACTAGCCTGACACACTAATACATGAGTGTTCCTTTAGCATTAGAAAAGTCACCAAGCCATAAGGGAGACAAAATCACTTCCAGTCTTAACTGGGAACTTGCAGTTAAGAGCAAAATTACATGATACTACACCAGAATATACTAAAGCAAACATTAGGAGGGTTTTTGTTTATATCCGTTCTGTCTGTGCAGCAGTGTCAGAGTTGACAGCTCAAAAGACTGCTTTTTCCCAAACTCCTACTTTTAATAATCTGCAAACGTGATTGAAGGAAGCAGTAAGAAATCTAATAAAAATGAATGCAGAAAGGATTAAGGAGACAGCTTCATGACAATTTACAGTCCTACATACCAGTCTCTTGCTACAAGTTGTGATAAGACAAATCTTGTTTACAGTGTGTTAATCCCATGTCCCAATAATGCTGATATGCAATGGATTCAACTCTTTTGCAGGCTGGAGATGCTTCTGCATTCAATGAACAGCTGCAGGTAGCAGCAGCCTGAGTGAGAGAGCAAAGGCCAAGGGTTAGTCTAGATTACATTTTCCAATGAGTCATTCACACTTCTCTTCCTCGGAAAATGTTTGATGTAAGTTGTTTGGTTGTAAATTATAAGTAAAGCTTTATTTGGGCTTTTCTGGGTCAATGACTGACTTTTATTGTTCTCTAAAGAGGGAAATTTGAAAGCTGGCTTTCAGGTTTTTTCATATAATAGAGATTTATGTGTTTTCTATGACTAATGAGGACTCTTATATTGTGAAATACCTTAAATTATGAACACTGTATTTATATAATACCAGGTACCCTCCTAAATCAAATCCCTCTAGGAATGTAACATTTAGTAATTCTTTTTGCAGAACCAGTAAAAGTTCATGAACTATTATCTTTGTATCTCTGCACAGGTGTTTGGTCCTATCACTGCTCATTCATGTCCAATCTATTCAAAATATTAGCTAACTAGACATTGTCCAAGCTACTGGCCTCAGAAGGTAATGATTTGACCCAGATAGGATACATGTCTGGATCTCAGAAACCAGATTATATTCCTAGGTCTGATATTTAATTTTCTGGACACTTTAGGCAGCTCACTTCATTTCTATGACTGTTGAATTTTTGACCTTCATTACTGTCTGTGTCAACCCTAAAACACTCTCTTTTTCCATATGGATACCTCTCCTACCTTGTTTGGCAGCATCAATATTCCACTAGAAAACAAAACAAAACAATTTATGAAGACAATTTCAAAAGCTTCAAGAATTCCATGTAGACACTGGTATCTTCAGTGCTGCTTATTGGTAATAACCACTATTCTTCTGTTTCAGTGTTTTATTTATACACTTGAGAATTTAAAAATATATTTTTCTCTAGGCTGCACTTTACACCTGTAAAGGAAAGTTAGCTGTCCTTTAATCAACTTTTATTTTGCTTCTGGCCAGCTTGTTCTTGGAAACAATAAGTTTCTTGTCTTTCTGCTGTTGGAATGCCGCATCCTGGATGAAGTGCTAACCAATCCAAGAGCTGTGAAGATGTATTGTGTTTAATCACATCTGTCATTACAGGAGATGGTCACCTTAGCAGAAAGATCGCTATAATGGGTTGCTAATGGGCTATTAAGGGGCTTTCAAGTATCAAGACGATCATCATAAGTAAGAACTGAGAGTCATTCTTTATTTCTGTTAAGATTAATTTTTCCCCGGTAATTCCGTGGATTAATAATGCAAGGTTTGTGCACCTCAGGAACTGCTTCACGGTTTCTTACCATATGCTATGCAAATTCAATAATTAACTCTTGACTTCACAATTTCAAAATAAGGTGCTACTAACTCTATTTAGGGATAGGGAAAATACCAAGCTGAGCAAGCATTCTGAAAGGAACAGTTAGATGATCTACTTAGAAAGGGTCATGATTTGATCAGAGTTTACAGAACTACACTAACACACACTCAGTTATAGTCCATAAACATTTTTAAATGGAAAAAATGAAGAAAATATTTGTCCCCTCAGATGAATCTTTATCATTGCTTTGTTCTCAGATTAATTTCTAGATACTAACACCTCTGAGAGCTTTGCAAGCTATATCAAAATGTTCTACATCGTGCCTAAACTGGTGCTCTCATGCTTGATATCCTTTCAAATGAAAGCAGAAAACATGGAAAGTGGCATTATATGTTCAGATGTGGAATACTGAATTCATTTTGGCTAATATAACAAATGGAAAGGAAAAAAGCAGATTATTTCCAATCCTAGCTGGTTATACATCTTACAACAAACTGTCAAACAATTTGACTTTCATGTCAGAGTTTTCCTAGGTCTAGTTCCCTGTTTCTTGGGAGTTGAACAGGTACCTGTCACTAACAGACAACAGAATAAAAAGGTTTTCCTGCACTTACACCTTTGAGCTTTATAGGTTATCATTGCAAAGCTGTGTACACACAAACACAAGTAACACATATAAAAAGCTTGTTTTTTCTTTTTTTTTTTTTTTTTTGCCAGCAATACACTTATTCTCAAGCACTTTTTTACAGTTAAATATTTCTGCCTTCTTTTGGATCTTCCCCCTGATCAACATGGTCAGCATGCTCCATAATTAATATGACTTTTTGAGGTTGCTCTGGTAATTCTGCCTGTATTTTCTGACAATCCTGAGCTGCCCCGTGTTGCATCTCTTCCTCTCTTTTACTATTCCAGCACTATCTTGGAGGATAAGTGTCAGCAGGTGTAAACAGGAAAAAGGAGACAAGTGGCACCATTATAGCATTGCTTTCACTTGAAGGGGGCTACTTTTAGAAAAGAAAGCACTTGCAGCAACTCTTATTTGATTGGCATCATTGTCTAGTGAAGCTGGCACACCATCTTGTGAGCAGGCACAATGCCACAGGAACAGATGGGCCTGTGCATGGGAAGCCAAAAGATAATGTACGAGTACCAAATGTGTGTAGTGGAGGGCAAGTTTCCCAGTCAAGGAACATCGGAATGGCAGTTTATAAGCTTCTGCACCTATGTTTAAGGGAGATAACACACACACACTGAATCTTTACAATACCTGCATGGGTGAAACAGTCTGGAACAATAGACTGGGACCCAAGAATCTGGAATTCAGTGACTGCTGAAAGATTCTCAAATTTGCAACCTCTGGGAAGTAAAGGAGCCATGCAAAACCCCAAAGTGGTATCTTTACAGGCACAAAATAGGATACTCTTTCTGGCCTTGACCTTAACCAGGAGGAGATAACTGCAGACCTGGAAGCAGGGGATGTATAGAAGCATCCTCTCCAAAGTATTCCTCCCAAGCAAAGCTTTCTCAGATGAAGACTTCACGTGGACCATCGCATTTAATAACAACTGGACTCAACGCCATGAACTTGTGTAACATCATCGTGAATCCATTTATAGTTTTAGTTTCCACAACACCTCATTGAATTCTACATGTGGATGATTCATAAAATGAGCGAGTGATTCTTTTAATTTCTGTTAAACTTCTCCCTTGACCAGAGTTATAGGGTAGCAGCATAGTCCTAATGTTGCCAGAAATAACTGCTTCATATTCCTTTCTATGCTGCTTGTGAATATATGGACTTGTACCATAGTCCCCTCCTGCACCAAGTTATGTTTGTGTTTCACAGCCATCACTTCAGGCCTTCCAGATTGCCCAAAATGGACACAGACAATTCCTAAGGTCTAGTCAGAAATCTGGTTTTGTCTAGAATTTGGTCTTTACTTTTTTCCTGCCAACACCACCGTCACCATCACTAATCTGGTCAGCAGCAATATTATGTGGAATAAAATAGAAAAAAACAAGCCAGAGACATGATAAATATTCATGAATGTTACCAGTCAATTCAGGCTTGGCAGAATTACACATCTTTAAATGGGCTTGAATGACAAAAAGAAACAGATCACATCAAACAATGCCATGTTGCACTTCAGTATGAAACCACATTTTTTCGACCCACATAGCACATGCATTTCATCAAGGACTAAAGCACAGTAGTAGAATATAAAAAGAATATTATTTTATAATTAATATTAATAAATATTTTAATAAATAATAATTATAACTGAGATTAATTATCCCAAGATGTGACACATCCAAATGGGTATTTCTCAGCATCTTTTCCTGTAAGTCCACTGTATACCAATAAAATGACATTAAAACATCATTCATATTTTCAACTCATTGCTAAATATTGTCTTAACTGTAGCCTTTTTTTCCCCTCTATTAGGAACCAAAGGGTAAATGAGGATGTGGCTATAATCTGTGTCCATACCAGCACAGGGATTTTTTGGTACTTCTAACAGTTATACCTCTAGACACACTTAAGGTAGGACACAGCAATGTTCCCTCTGATTCCCAAGAACAACGAAAACGGAATAACTGCTCTAAGACTAAATGCTTAATATTTTGTACCAATTTAACTTCAGCAACCTCACATAGCACTTTTTAATACAGATAGCATGTAAGTGATACTAGGTTACCTGTACAGAAAGGGCATCTCTTTGTCAGTGTAGCACCATTGTAGGATATTGCAACATAACAGATGAAACCAAAAAACTAAATTTTAGGGTTTGAAAGCATTGTAGTGTTTTCCCCACTGGGTTTAAGGACACATACTCTGCTCACGTTATTTCCTTTATACTGCTGAATATGTGCATATGAAAGCTCTTTGTTTTAACACCTCTGATTGCTTCCAAACCTTCTTTATTATACTTTTAGATATTTTAAGAGATATGATTAAGCTTCACATCCTAACCTTATTCCCTGAGAACAAATCCAGCCTGCTTCATTTCCTTTCCTGTATAAGTTTCCATACAAGCACACCAAAGCACATTTTATTCCCAGTCACAAAAACTTGAAAGAGAAAATCTATGACCTTTTTTAGTATATCTCAGAGCATTTGGCTATCTTCTTTAGTACTCATGGTAGAATAAGTGATAATCAATAGTGAAATCTGCTTGCATCTGGATGGTTTGATGGAAACACTTTTGAAACACATCACAGTGCCTGATTTGCTGTAACTTGGCCAGCTCTTTTCCTCTGCAGCAGCAGCACTGTATCTAACTTACACCAGTTGGTAGTTGAAATCTATTAAATGCTATTATTAGCACTTAAAAATACAGTTGCACCTCTCTGGTTTCTCTTACACAAAAATTACCCAGCTACTTGAGCTCTTTTAGCTTCAAATTGGAACAACCCACAGGAGAGGCCAGGTGTAAGTGTCAACAGCAGCACGTGCAGCCACTGGTCTCTTCTGATTCTGGGTTTTCAGTGCAGGGAGACTTTCCCTCTGCCTGCACAGTGCTCCAAACAGAGAAATGTCACAGAAGTAAATTAAAACTATATTACATTTCACAACTGGCAGGATGGTCTTTCACTACTTCGCCTAAAGATACCAACAACTTTCTTACCATTTTGTGTACTAGAACATTATTTCCCTCTAGTTCTACCAAACAAGCTTCAAGAGTTTCAGAAAAACAAGATGAACGATTATTGTGGTAGTGATTTTATGTGATTTAGATGTACAAATATTCACATAATGCCCTTAGCAACATGCCAAACATTGGCATATTTTGAAGCTCATAGGATCTAGTGTATGCATTCAAAACATGCTTTCAGGGCTTTTCTTTTTTGTAATAAGTTCACTTTTATGGAGAAAGGTGTATTAATTAAAAACATTTTTACCAAATTTTTTGCCACAGAAAAATGCATATGTGAAATATAAAACCTGTTATTTTTAGGATTCTCATTTTGTTCCAAATTTATCGCAGAGCGTTCTTTCATAATAATTCTAATGCTTTTATGGGGAACTTGTTTGTACCTAACCCAATTTTAATTCAATGTGAATTTGGATCAGGTAAAGTGCTGTTCACAGAGTGTATCTGCCAGAGTATGAATTGCTCAATATTAAAATGCCCACCCTCTAGAGAACAACTTCTGCAGGTACTTTATAAACAACTGCTGAGGTTACTCAACCTGTTAATTACCGCTGAAAATTCAGCCTGGTATCCAAATTATGTCTGTTACAAAGAATGTTTATGCCAGAATTGTCAGCAGCAAGCTGCCTTCTACATCCCACCCCCACTGCCACTCTGCAATGCCCTTGAAACTAAGCAGATACAGTGTCAGTAAAGAGTAAAATGAGGAATTCATGGGAGCACTCATATACTGCAGGTACACACTCTGCAACGACACACTCCTGCTCTGTAAGCAGTTCTTATACATCAGATGCTCACAACCTAAGTTACACACCTAAAAATAACTGCTTATGTCAGGAGGTTGTAAAGCAGGAGGAACAAGTACTACTTGCACCCAAGTCCCTAAAACCAAACTCCAAAATACTGCAGCTTTAATAATCACAACAAGCACCATTTCAGAGCACAATTACAATTGATCCACTGATGAGATTGGGTTCAGAAAAGGCTACTAACAAAAAATCCACACCTCAGGGTAAAGTTAATGAGGCTGTCGAGGGAGCAGCAGGGCCAGATTTAGTGCCAAAAATGCACCAGTGACACTAGAGAGTCGAGGAAGGCGAAGAAAAAGAGTGCTAAGTGATAAGGAACAGTGCAGCTCAGTGACAGATAGATTTAAACCTCTTAAGTTCAATAACCACATGACAAAGATTGTTAAATCAATTCATAAGAATTATGCTGAATCCTGACTAAGATGCACATCAGACAAATAGCACAGCATTTAGAGCTAGGAAATATAAGTAGTCAAGAAGGTAATCGATGTCACATGAAATATGAACAAGGAAGGGGCTCTTGGACTACTTGTAAGCAGTTCAGTGCCTTCTTGCTGAGCTATAACAAATTTCTACCATCCTGATGAAGACACCCTGGCTCCCTTTCCCCTGGCACTTCAAATGCAGAACACAGGAACAATGGCAGAGGATGTCGAACTCAGAAAGGGCCCTTAATCAGGACACACTCAAAGCTCAACACAGAATTTCCCGTTCTGCTTCCCAGGGCTTTTGAATAAAGTTTGTCAGCCATTGTGCTGGGGGTAAGAAATACAGAAATGTGGTGGGATGTGCAGTAAATCATTACATTCCAATGGCTCATTTACATTACCCACAGTTCAGAGATAAAGTCCAATCTGGCCGTTCCAGTGTAATGCAGGTACAGAAATCCTGAGATTATGGCAGTGGGTTGTTGTTCAGAAGCCTGGAGCCCCCCCTAAGTGAACCAAACCAGACTGGAAAGTTCATATTGGATCTCATCGCTGTAAGGCTAGAGTGAGCCCTTTTTCTTAGTCCCAGAGTGTAGGTGTCCAAATCCCACAGAAAATATTCATTCTGTGTCTCAGTTAAACAGAATTAATTAGAATGAATGGGGAATTTTTCATAATTGCATCAGGCTTCAAATCTATTTGTCTTCTTATTTTGAGAAAACATTACTATAGCCCAAGGATGACAAAATCTGGTGTCTGGTAGAGCTGTTGGTGTCTTTGAAATGGCTTAATAGTGTAGGTCAAAGCCACTGCAAAAAATTCAATATTGATAAATGAAAATTAATGTACATGGGGAAGGCAATGGGAATTAGTCATTCATCTTAGCAAGTTCCAAGCTGATATAATCCAGAAAAGGCATCTAACCAATATTGTGAAGACCTGAAGCACGGCCTGCAGCAGGAATGAGAACTCTTAAAAAGAAAATAAAGTTTTACTATATAAGAAAAAGAATTAAATAATGTAGATTAAAACACCTGGAGATTTTCTGCGTCTCATGAGGGATATTGAAGAAATGGGGTTCACAGAAGCAGACAAGTATGATGGAAGAAGAGAAAAAAACCTCTAAGATAAGGATAAATTACCTTTTACACTTATTTTGTTTATTTTCTTGAAAAGAAGACAAATAGGAACAGGCATGACAAAAAGTGTATTAAGAAGTAATGAAAGCTATAAAGAAGGTCAACTGGGAGCTTTTCTTCTTCTCTTCCATAATACAACAAAATGAGTTAGTTATTAAATTGAAGTGGGGCAAATTAGGAACTGATAAAAGGAAAATAATTTTTCTCACACAACACATAATTAGATTTTGGGACTCCTTACCATGGCATTTTGCTAAGGCCATAAATTAAAGAAGATTCACAGAGGGAGTAGATTTCACATTGATAAATTCTTGAGATACACTGTGGTTGAAACAAAGAATTTTACTTAATGCTGACAAAGAATTATTTGAAGTGGTTTAAAACTCTGGGTTTTAGATATTAAGACAAACTTAATGAGCACTTCACAGATGACCCCTATTAGTCAGAATGCTGGACAGCAAAACTAGAGCTCTCCTTCAGTACAGTAATTGCCATGTACTTGTGTTTCAAACATTACTCTTCAAGGCTATAAAGCTGAAAGTGAGTTTACACTGCCCAGGGAATAAAGACAAGTTTGGGGTCAGGGAGTTGAAGGGAAGGGGATAACTCAGGGAGCAAACTAAGGGGCTTCCCAGTTACTCCTGCTTGAGATTTACAGCCACAGCTGAGGAGACATTCCATATGGAAGAAGCTTGCAGAGATTGTTTTTCCCTCCTCCATCTTTATCAGCTACTTTTACTGTCATTTTTAAATGTGGATCATGGAACAATCCAATTGGCAGTTGTCATACTAGAAAGTACAGTGATTGCTTTGTTTAAAATCTAGAAAAATGTGATCCTGCACAAAGAGGGTAAAGGTCTGCTCCATTTCCTTCCTAAATGCTATTATGGTGCCCAGAAAGGCCACTGGACCTGTCCCTTTTTCAGCAGTAGTGGTGCTCAGGAATGCTGAATGTTTGGCCAATTCTAAAACAACAATATATACAATTTACAGGGGTTAACTTAAAGAGCATTTTTTTATGAGTGGGAAAATAAAACACTAATTATTATAGGAAAGGCAGTAAGTAGATGCTTGAATGATTTATCACAAAACATAAAAGTGTGTAAATCAGAGTGTTTCACTTACTGGGAAGAAGTGAGCCATTTATGGGGGCAATGACAAAAGAATAGCATGAGAAATAAATGGAATAGAATCAGAAGAAAAAGGAAAAAAGTTGAAAATTGCAAGGACATCCAAAACTGGAGAGATGCTGTAACTGACAGTTTGGCCTAGCAGGAATACAGGATTTTCCAAACTAAGATAAACATCTCCTCACAAGTATACAGTATACAGAAATTACAGGAATTGTGTATAAGACAACCTTTCTTGGCCTGTGCTCAGTGATATACACCAGGTGTTTAGGTCCACTGAATTTCATTTCTTTTTCCTCTTCTAACTTACAATTCTTCATTGAACTTCAGTATTGATTTACTTCCAAATCACATACTGTACCTTCTTGCACTATTGCTTTTTTAGGTAAACATTAACAACACTACAAGATGGAGCTGATCCAAAGTGTTTGTTAATTCATCAGTAGTGGGAAACCTATGTGTTTTCAAGCAATGCAAATTGGTTTGGCTTCTGCACAGCTCCTACTTTTTCCATACACTGATGGCAAAGAACATTTCCCAGGATTCATATCAAGTATTCATTTTAGAAGCATTAATTTATGATGTAGTTTATTCCATTCTACCCTGAACAACATGACTTATTTAAAAAGCAAGCAATTTTCCAAAGTAAATACTCATTTTCCATTCTAACTGTGGTGCTCTTTGTGGAATTTAAGAGAAAGGGGACAAGTCTGGAAAACATCTTTCCTACTATTTTTTTCCCTTGGGGATTATTCATTATACTGTTAGGATATTTTAAATACTTAACCCCAACAAAATTTTAAAACTGTCTCCCTGCATCTACTGTAGAAGTGGAATTATGAAGTGGAATTAACTTTCTGAAAGTTCATACTTTATTTTTACTGATACTATTTTTGTCTGCTTCTCTGGCTTCAACACGCTGTAGATGATTATAGGATCATTCAGCTTAAAAAGAACAGTATTTTGCAATACAATATTGACCTAATTGTCCATGAGTCACTTAACCTCCCTAATGATTCAGGAAATATCTAAGTGTAACTGCCCTTTGTGCTGGAGTGAATTTGTCTCCTGATGGAAACGATAAATAAAGTGAAATTGAAGCTTGAGTTGTTGGAAGACATGACATGGGTGCACATCCACAGACTGACATGCCCAGGCTGACATTAACTCTGCCAGCCAGTTTTCCTTTGGGATTATCATATAGAATAAAGGGAGAAGGAGGGAGAGGGAGAATAGAAGCTGATAAAGATGGAGGAGGCAAAAACAATTTTCTCTGGCCAAAACTGAAGTTCTGGACTTAAGATCTGTCACTTAAAAAACCAATTAAATGAAATACCTACAATAATATTAGAAGAAAATTACTAATTTGGACAGACTCTCAAGGGAACTGTGAATTTTGAATGTAATACAGCAAGATTAAGAATTTCCCAGGCAGTTAAACTGAGACAATTGAAATGCTGGGGTGAAAAACTAAGATGTCTGAGGACAAAACAGATCTGAGATTTTGAATTAAACATCGTGAAAAAATTTCAGAAAAAAAAAAGTTTACAATCCATTTCTAAAAAACAATCCCTTAAAAATATATATTTTATCCCACACTGACCTGTTATCTCAAAATAATTAACTCCCAAAGAGAAGGCAAAATAAAATAATTCTGTGATTATGAATGAACACTTATACACTATCTGTTTTGATAGCTAATAATGTAAGATCAGCTAATTAAACACCCTCTTATAAATTAATGCTTGAATGAATTTTTAATTCACTCACTGTTAGCAGCACAGTTCTTAATAGAACAGTGCTCTGTAGTTTATATCTAAATGGATTTTCATCAACTAAGAGGAAAAACTGTGTGGGTGTATGCATTGTGTGTCTGTGTAAAGGGGAGGGTTCACAGAAACATCTTGGTGGCTGCAAATTATCAGCAAAAACCATCTTAAAAATTAAGCAAGACTTACGAGAAACATTTTTTCTAGATTGTTGATAACACAATACAAGTGTTTCTGCTTGATGTTTTACACTAGAGAACTTCAGATACTAGGAAAGATAATTATATACATGAGCAGGGGAAAAGCATTATCATGACATGATGGGAAGCAAATCATGCAGTGGAAAGACAGGTGCCAGGATATCTCCACACTTAAGAGAAGCCAAGCAGGTGACAACGCCAAGGCTCACTATCACCCAGCCTATGGTGTGTAATACTGTGATATCTGGTGCTGTGTGACACTTCCTCTCAGGAATCATGTCTTAGAATTGGAGTCCTCAAGCCTCCACTACAGTTGGCACCGTATCTGATTTGTTAATTTATTAATACTAATAGCATGCTAATAGAAATTGGTGAGGAAGAGCCTTGGTGTCATTCACACTGACCCTGTGCCTAAGAACAGGAGGGGGTAAAAATACACCACAGGCATGAAGAACACAAGTGTTGTTACAATTGTTCAGCTGAATCTATGAGCACCTGATCATCTGAAGTTTTTACAAAGCATAAGACATTTACTCTTTCTCCAGCAACACCAGGGAGGCTGTAGCTACTAACATTTCTGTATTAGTAGCATTTATTTTTAGGACTAAGTACTTGGAAAGACTCGGGCTGGGCTGCTACCTCACACTCCTCTATCCTGCAGGGTAACTACTGGCATCAGGCACCAAGGTGAGTGTAAACTTGAACCCCAAACTCGCAGCCTCTGTCTGAAATAGTTCAATTGACCAAAAAAAATAAAAGAAAAAGCCATTTGGGATAGCAAAAGTAAAAATAAAAGTCTACCCAAAAAAAGGCTGTGAGGGTCAACAGATCAGAACATCTTGCTCTTTCATTTTCACAGCAATCACAGCTTGCATGAAGCTGCCAGTATTCAGCATAAATAACACTTGGAAAATTTCAGAAGACAAATTGCCTCCTGCAATATGACATCAAGGTGGTATATGGAATCTTATATAAAAAATTTGTTAGTTCAAAACATATTTAAGGAATAGGCTAGAATGTATATAGGAGCTTTGTATTGAAAAGCAAAATCAGCATGAGCTCATGCACCAAATTATATCTAGATAAGACTTTTTTGAGAAATAGGCATTTCTAAGTTACTATAAAAGCTTCTGATGATAATTACATGAGGATGGCATGTATAAGCAAATATCATGTGTAGTTCTAAATTATAACCCTTTGACAAAAATATAGTTTCTGGAAAACTCATACACAACAGAATTTTCAAATATTGGCAGAAGCTTCCTATAGGTGTTTCAAACTTCTGCTCAGCAAGGACAAGTCTCTCTATTTTAAAGCTCATTTCTATACAACTAATATTTTGTTCATTTTGAGTAAAGTAAAAAAACCCAGGCTAAACAGATTGCAACACTTTTGTTCCCTGGACTTATTTTTCTGCCTTTAATAACATTATTTTAATTCTATAAAACAAAAGAAGGTTTTGCTTAGAAGTGTTTGCAAAAATACACACTGAAGAAACAGTTTTGGTTTTATCAGCTCTTAGCTTTTTTCATCAAAAAAGCCTAATAAAGAAATAGGTAAATAAGAAATTAATATAGTTTTCCTTTCAAGCAAAATCTAAACTGTTTAATAAAAAAGTATTTTCAACATTTTGAGTTATGTACAGTTAATATTTCAAAACACTTCCTATGAAAGATCACCTTTTGAAATAACATCTAAGAAAAATACTCTCTCTCTCTTTAGACATTTTCCTTTTTAAATTTCATCCTGACCTTGAAATAATCTGACTAAATTTGATGTGGATCAAATGTGTACTAAAATAACCCATTTATAGAGAGGAAGCTACATAGCCATAGAAATATTTATAAATAGATGATGCATATAGAAATACAAAAACTGATTTTGCAGAAAAAGCATGATTTTAAGAGACCTGCAGCTGTTCTCAACCTTTAGCATTGCTAATGTGAGCCAAGAGATTTTTGTCTAGTACTGAAGCTAAATTAACTTCGTGGCTTGGATTTATCCCCTTGGGTAAACCCCTAATATACACAGTACCAGGCAAAAAGCTTACCCTCAATTTCATTTTCCTAAAATTGAAATGCTTTAAAAAATAAGCATAAATGTATTTCAAAATCCAATTGCTTTGGCCCTAAATCTATCTTTTCTTGGCAGAGTGCAGTTGTTTTTAATCTGAATGCTAATATTTTGCAATGTGGCATCAGATATAAAATACTAATTTACATTGTGCCAGAGATCTATAGTATTTCAATACTAGTCAATCAATAAATGTTTAGAGTAGTGGTTTTCAGAACAAGGGAACATTATTTGAACTATAAAATAATACTGCAAATTATTCTGTAGAGGATATGTACCAAAATGTCTAGAGCAGAACAACTGCATTCATTAAACTGTCTCAAACAGAGGGGAAGCAGAGTAGAAGAAAGAGCTGTGTGATTTCAAATCAACCTGTTAAATACGTGTAAGATACAGAGGTGAAAAGGTTTTATCAAACAAATTTCAACAAAATTTAACAAAATTCTGAAGGATTTAAGTAAAAATATCTTTAATAACTGAAAACTGGAAGTATTTGCAGACTGGGAGTTTCAATTCCAACTTTTATTCCTGCCAGCATACCTTGCAGTAAGTAGGGAAAAAAATTTACTTGTTTAACTATCATGTGAAATATACTATTTATAAAATTAGTCTATTTTTTAAATGCAGACATAGGTAGAATTCCTAACTAGACTTTTTTTTTTTTTTGGCAAGAACTATAAAACAAGAACTGCAGTATTAATTCTTGGGGTCCTGTTTCCTTTTTTTTCATCTATTGGATGCATTTTCATTTGTCAGAAATAAGCAACCTAATACATTCATCTGGCTAATAAATCATATAGTTATTACTTGTGTTACAAAGTTTAGTAAGAACTAAAGGAATTTTCCCTACTATATGAGGTAAAACTTTTTATGGAGATAAAAAACTCAGCAGGCAAAAATATACACTTCTGACAGTTTTTCAGCTAATAGTTTTCACTGGGTCCTTCAGGTTTTTGAATCCAATAGAAAAACTCTTTACAATGATGTAACTGAACTACTAGAGAAATGAATGGGCACACTACTGCTTGGAGAAACCTTTTTTTTTTTTTCCTTGAAAGCTATACATTTTTCCTTCTTTCACCAGTTTAAACATGATATTCTCAAATAGAGTCTTTAATCATCAGCTGGGTACTTCCCCACTTACTGGACATGTGCATTTCCTGCAAATAAAGATTTTCACCACACATTCCACAAAACTAGTCTAGTCCAAATAGTTTCATTATTCCAGGCCAAAGCCTTTATTTTCTATTAACCTGAGTCTAATGGTTTTTGTAGCATTATTTACCCCAGCACACCTTCTGAGCTGGTACAATTTCATGAGGTATTTCATGGATCTGCCGCACAGCCAGACCACAGCAGTGTTTTGGTCAGGTAAGGAGACTCCTTTCTGCTGCTCCCAACCCCTCCCTTGCCTTCCCAAAAACATGAGATCACACTCACTGTTCACAGAATGAGCTAGGAAAAGAAGATGTGGCTGAGGGAAGGATAAAGCTAAAATTACAAGGGTTACATGACCCTCCTGTGTCCACCCATGCAGCAGAGGAAAGGTGTCAGCTGAGGTGTGTAACAGAGAACAACCACGGTGCTTTCCTCACTGCAGTGTGTCCTCTTCCCTTTCAAACACTCTGGGAATTAGGAATAGCAGACTTGTGCCTTACAAAGAGGAAAGGGCCAAAGGGCTGTGTTAAATAGTGGTGTTACAGCAGCACGAGAGCAGGAGATTAGCACAACCTGTCTCTTCCCTTGACATCTGCAACCATAGTGATTTAAGAATCTACCAAAGAGGTCAGGGTGGGGTCACGAAACACAGAGTGCCTCTGAAGCACTTAAATATTTTACACCGTTACTACAGTCAAACACCAAATTTCTCCAGAACTAGGGCTAAATTTCTGCAATTTCTGTGGATAGTAGTTGTGCAGGCTTAAGGAATGGCTATTATGAACCAATAGTAATTTTAATACTAGAATATACATATTTTTGTATTCTAAGTATTCTAAGTATTACACTTGAATTTTTCCATTTCTGTAGTCTTTATTTTGCTATGTAGTGATTTACAGTATACTTTATTATATAGCTACTAAGATAGTAGTAGCTTACTGTATGTATTTTATATGAAGTTTTACAGAGAAGAAGCTTATTTATTTCACATCCTTTTACTGTAGATTTTTACTTTAATATTGGGATTTGGTTTGAAAAAGTTAATGATATTGTAAGCCCGAGTAGCTGACCAAGGATTACTGAGCACACAAAGAATAATATTATCACTTCAGTGCAGGATCATAACTGAACAGGAAAAATCTCTAGATGTTTTAAAGTCTGTCTAATGCTGTAGCCATGAATCCACAAGAAAATTCATATTCCTGAACCCCATCTGTAGAATGTGCAGAGAGAAACAGTTTTTTCAGTGGCATTTTTATAAAAGAAGCCTTGTCAGTTTTCATAACAAAAGAAGTCACCCTAATTTTATTTTGAGTTCTATTTCTTATTGTGATACATACACATATTCAGTATCTGGTTTAGTTTTAATCCAGTCATCCAGCAGAACATCAGTAAAATCTGGAGCCATGCTTACTTCCCTCTTTTCTCTCTGCAGAAGTCCTACTTTATTTCGTATTTATTTTAGTTTGCTGATTATACTTTTAAACATCTGACTTACTTGAGCCTGAGAAGCAGTAGGAAACTGTCTGGATTGGTGAAAGGCTTTGTCCAGCTCCCTCTCCCATCATTTGGGAATAGTTGCTCTTTTCTTGATGTTTGGCTTTTTTTCTTTAACATATCACAGACACAGAGGATCAGGGCCAAGATATGGTGGAGCTCTTGTCAGGTGTTTTATAAGGGAGTTGGATTCTTATATCAATGAAAAATCAAATTTTAAATAGGGGTAACTTTAAATAATAGGGGAATAATATTTGATATTGTTTTAGCTCCTATACCTAAGGAGTTTCTCAGTTTATTCACACAATTGTCAAGAGTTACACCAAGCAACAGCACCAACCACTTAGGGCATAAATTTGAGGAACACAAAAGTCCTTGGGGAAACTTTATCTGGAAAGTTAAGGGATGTAATGGAACTTCTCCATGAAGAGGTGCCACTCTTCTCCCTGACTGATTCAGTTATCTATTTGCTACTTGACAATAAAAACAGCTATTGAGTAAAGCAACTGCTTTACTTTATATAATTTACTTCTTTATTATTTAGTCTATTCAGATACGCACTCTGTAGCTTATAATATGCCTTTTGTTTCCATTCATAATTGCCTGCAGTATATGTCAGCCTAAGTTCTCCATATATATCTCTGCTAACAATAAACTCAAAGTCATTGTTTATATGATAAAATCGAGGACATGAAATGAAAACATAATCAAAGCTAAAAAATAAGACAAATCAAACACCAATATTGCAAAGTGGAGTGTAAAAGCAATGAAGGAAAATAAAGGTGGAAAATAAAAGGAACATCGTAACAGCATTTGAAATAAATTATGTCATTTTTAAGAACAAAGAAACCAGTGGTTATTACAGGAAACAGTACAACTTCTGATGCATGCATATTCTAGTGGCTGAAGAAGTAAACATACAATAGACACCACTTCCAGTAAATTACATGAATCATTCTGTGAAGAATGAAATCTGCAGGAAATGCAGAGCACTGCAAAAATTGCACATCTGAAGATACAAAAATGACAACATCAGAAGGCTTCTGAAGAAAAATACTTCATAATTTTGAAATTATTTAATTTTAAGTGGCAAGACACAGAAGAAACATGAAGAAATTATCTTTGAAAGCAAGAAGACAGGTAGCAACTTCTGGCAGATAACATCTCTCAATTACTCCATGCTTGTATAAATTACTTCTTTTTCTTAATGAAGGTTTATTTTAATATAATTAAAAACAAAACCACTAATACAGCAGTTTATATATGCAAAATATTGTAAAATCCATAATAACAGACTACCAAGATGAAACTCAAGTTCTCAGACCAATCTCTGAGTCAGTGGCAGAAACTAAGAATTCAAGGGCTGGTCATTTCCTCAGGTCGGTGAATTTTAGCCTTCTCCATATGGTACCATTATCTTGCAACAAAGGAAATGTAATATCTTGGTATAAAGCACTGAAAGTAATTGCAATCCAGAGCTGCAATTTCCAAGTTAATATCCTATGCTATAAAATTGGTGGGCATTTTGGACTTCTATTCATAATAAGCAACTTGAACTGACAGGAAATGTGGGCAGGCTTGAATGCTTACCCCAAAACCTGAAGGTAAACCTGCAGTTTACCTGTGCTGAGACACTCCTATAAACCATACTGCTGGAGCAGAGGGGAATCTAAGCTAAAAAATAAGTGGATTTTTATATACTTTTTGCTTTTATGCTGCATTCTTATTCTTCAGCTGGTTTCTTTTACCACCTACATCTTTAATGACAATTGACAGTTAAGGAATATTATGATCTTGATTCTCATTTTTATAATGGACTTCTGGAGAAAAAAATGACATTGGTTTGGAACAACCTGACTTGCCAGTGTGTGACAGCACCAATGTCTGAGTCAAGCATTCCAACATATGATTTATGCAATTTTTTTTTACCAGTCAACAGAATACTCTTCATACTTTCAGGCAAGACAGCAATTAAAGATTGCCTTCTGTGTTTAGGAACTGAAAGCTTCCTGCTTTTGTGACCGTTGTTTTCTGTTGCTGTCTCAGTATCTACTGCACCATTTGAATGCAGCAATTTCTGAATTGCATGTCAAGAAATGACTTCCCTCCTACATTCTTGCAACTTCACTGTAACCTATCTAACAGGGAAAAAATAGGTGTTAGATTACTCTCATTTTGCTTGGGATTTAGATATTAGCTATTCACTGATATCACTAGTAAAATTTAATTTTTCATTGCTACATCTGGATATTTCCTGAATCAACTTTCATCCAGCCTTTACTTATGATTTTATTCAGATCTAGAAATCACCTTGTTACAGAGCATGTGCAGCTCTTTCCATATCTAGGGCCTAAAATAAGGCACAAATGCATCCTTGCTTCCATTTTTCCATGTTACTTCACTTGAGACACCTAGAGCCAAAGAAAATCAATGCCACCCTCTCTGTCAGGCCCTTTCTTTGACTTTAGTATGATCATAATCAAGATGTTTCTATTAATTACACAAAACTATGATTAGAAGCTGACATGTTTTGCAGCACTCAAATATTTATAAAACTCTAGAGCAAAAGATAGAAATGGTATCTGCCTGATGTACAGGCATGGGAAACATGCACAGAGAACAGTCCAAGATCACTAGTCATCTGAAAAGTAATACATTTTGTTTGTCTGTATTTTCTAAAAAAACCTATTGCATTATGTTAAATACCCTGAGGGCTTAGAGTGAAACGTGACTGGAATGAATATAAAGAAAAAACTTTCTGTCTCATTAGATGATCTAAGTTTCAAAATCTGTTCTAAAAGTGTTGTAAAGTGTGTAGTGTTGTAGATTAATGCACTGAATACATTTCCACAGTGCTTGATGTGTTTCATAAAAGGTCCATTTCAGAAGTGTGCTGTATTATAGGTGAACAGTCGCAGTAAATAATCTTGTTACAGAAACCTAAGCAATTTTTACAAGGCGTATTTCTGGCTGACTGAACAATTTATTCTCCAGATGTCACATTGTATTTTTCCAATATAAAATGAAACAGCTTTTTTTTTCTTTTCTCTTTTTTTTAAGGCAGACTCTTTTGTTTGGATCAAAGGTACTTCCTTAAATAGAAAAATCTATTATTAAAACCCATGGCGGTATAAAATTTACACTATATGGTTACTACAGTAATTTATAATTTTATTTGATTTAGTGGGATAAAAGATACACTTTATCTGATTTAGTGGGATAAAAAAATACCAAAGTGTGAATATTGCTGAGGATGGCTGTGTACATTTTAAAAATAGGAATCATTAGTTCTCAAACTGATCATCTCTGTTGATCCTAAAGGTTTCAGGCATCTTGACTAGATCTATGTTTAGTTAAAACTGTGTCACTTCAGATGTTATCCACTAATAAACCCATATGTCACATTATAGGCCCTGGAAGATTACATGATAATGTGATATGATAAGAACTGCTTCTCTGGAAGGCAAGGGCAATTAAAAACATTTTCACTAGGCAGTCATCATCAGTAGAGATAAACAAGGTAATTTTCCAGCATATATTTTCTTGGCTTCAAAAAATAAATTCTTTCACAGGAAGCTCTCTCCTAGGAAAATTGACAGACTATCAGCAACCTATTTTACTGATGAAAAAAAAAGAAAAAATAATCCTATGCACTAGTGGATATCACACATTTCTATTTTCTCATCCTGTTTTCTTGATTATACAAACAGATAATTAGCAACAAAGGATAAATTTCTTTAAAATATTCCCCAGTTTACTCTTCTTTGTTTTTTAATCGTTTTCTGTTTCTACCCACCAAGCTGTGTATTCATATAGAGCTTTATGAGACTGCCAAAAAGTTCAATCTAAAAGTTTTTTTCTATTAATATGCAGGTGGTTACCTAAATCAAATTTCACCAAAAATGTAGGATATTAATTTTGCTAATGAGTGATTTGTTTGATCCGAGGCCTAACTCCCTATTCTGTATTTAGCTTTTTGAGAGATATGGACCTGATAGCTATGAATTGTAGATGGTGTGGAGCACATGGAATAGGACTGTTATTATAGTCAGTCATTAATAGGATTACCTCCAGGGAAGGAGACTCCACACCCTCTCTGGACAATCTGTTCCAGTGCTTGGTCACTGCACATTGAAGTTCCTCCTCACAGTCAAGTGGAACTTCCCGTGCAACAGTTTGTGCCTGTTGCTTCTTTTTTTATTGCTTGGCATTAGCAAGAAGTGCCTAGCTCCATCCTCCTACATCAGATTAGCAAGGTTGCCTCTAAAATTATTCAGAAAGATTTAAAACTGTGCAAATTTGTAATGCAATTTCAGTACAGCCTCTGAAGAAGAGATTCTTTGCTTAACTTCACTCTCATGATATTTGGGACTTTTTTTCTTTTTCCATTTGAATCCCTACCTCTGCTTCTTATCTGACAGCAGAGGTCACAAAAATCGAGATAATCTATGCAATATGGAGAGGATATTAACTTAAGAACCAGTGTTGATCACAGCACTTATTGCTGGCCAGTGCATGCAAAGGCCAATGTGCAGTGACAGTGGTTCACTAACTTCTCAGCTTCTCAGTCACTTCCAGGGTCCATTAGCAGGCTTTGGAATTTCATTCAAGTCATTCAATTCATTATTTTTGTGGCTGAATTGGGATAATTGGCCTGGTCGTTCTTCTTGCTTGAGAGCTGGAAGGTCTCTGACATTCTTATTAAAGTGATAACCTGTCAAACCCATGACTGTGCTATGATGACTCCAATCTCGACAGACAGTCCCCTCTGCCCTACAAAGGGCTTGTATTAGAGTTCCTTTTTGAAAGTCCAATGGAGATGAATGAGAAAATTATTTTAAAGCTATTCTGTACAAGACCATTTATATATACACTGAGATACTGATAAGCACTGTGAAGAATCCTTCCATTGCTAACATATTATGAATGACTACAGAACAGCTTTTTGACTTTTGCTTTTTAACCAAGTTCAAATGGATTTCAATGAGTTCCCTCACATAAGACTAACTGGATTCATGATCAGATGAAAGTAAAGCAGTGTCTTCCAGACCTTGCCTGGTTAGGTCTTCAGTATGAACATCAGCACCAGCTGTATGGTTTTGCATCCCCTGTGCCTGGTTCATACCATAGCAATTTAATATACCAGATACAGTTGGGTTGGAATCCTTCTTTTTTCCAGAGATGTGATGTTCCTACACTAGCAGCACTGCTGAAGGACACCTTGAACAGAGGAAGGTTACATAAAAGGAAGACCTGGACCCAAGATGGAGCTTTGAAAACCATGAATGGTGCCAGAAACGGAGGAGTTACATAGTAATGGACTAGACACCCTAAAAACACTTCCAAAAGCACAAGCCAATGAAATTAAACATTTTTATCCTAAAAATAAGCTCCCTGGGTTGTTTTGCATGCTCTTCCTTTTTCATTGCTTTGGAAGAGGTGTGGAAAAGAAGGCAGACCTGTGACGTGCTACTCAGCAGCAGATGGCATTGGAGCCAAAAAGAGCAGCATAATTCATTTGAGAGATCCAGAGACAAATATGGTGGTCTCACATGAAAACTTTTTTCCCCTCTGCTTCCAGGTTTGGAATGCATGAAAATCAACCTGAGACTCCATCACTTTCCCCTTTCAGAAACCCAAGAAAGTGTCTGGACCAGAAGGAACATGTTCCATTGCACTGCTGTGTCACACTGAAGAAATGAATGTGCCAACATAAGGTAGATGATGCCAGTAAGAGACTGGGAGCACAAGGATCAGGTAAACAGGATCAAGTTTTTAAAACCCTAGCACAATATCTTCTTGCCTTAAAAGTTTGCAATGAGCAATTACCAAAGCACAAATCAAGACACCATAGCATATAAAGTATAATGGCAAAAGCACTGAAACATACTTATTAATTAGTATTTCTGATACAATTCTTAAGGTATTGGTGAGCTTATGAAATAAAAGAAAGCTTCAAATTGAGGCAAATTGGAAGGGAATCCTTTCACAAAAATACTTTTAATTGGCCATCATTTCCTGTGCTTCTGTTTTCTCCAACTACAGTCACTTGTGTCCCTGCTAACTGCCTCCCACACAGTCCAGTCTTTCTTTTTCCTCATCCTACAATGAGGCAATAACACTGTGCTCATCAACTATCCTATTACCATAGAAATGATAGCTACATCACAAATTCAGCAGTCTGATTCCTTGACAGGGTTGATTAGGAATAGAGTATGAGCTGGAGGAAAGCTGAACCCTTGATTAAACACAAATAGCTCTTATAATGAACAGATATGGGAATAAAATATATTTAAAATCAGAAGAAGCATCTTCATATTCTACATGAGAAGTATTTTTGGCACTTTTTTTTTTTTTTTTAAAGTGTTTGGAATTGTTTGCAGAGTTCTCTAACTTCTTTTTAAATCACTCATATACACACCATTAGTTGTCGTATGTGCTCCAGAATTCACTGAAAAATCAGTGGAAATACAGCTTGTAAAACACTAGTTAGGACTTTACATTTCTTTTACAATAAATATATTGGAATTGCAAATGCACTGTAGCCAAGTATACACAGCCACACAAACTCAGGCAAACCTGTAGGGTTATTATTTTCAATCAGATCTACTTGAATTCAAAAGCTGTGCAATTTATGGGCCTTTCTGGTAAGTTCTGATTATTCCCTTAATTAAACCACCTCCCAACAAGGTATTATGCATTTTGCCCCAGTCCCAGAAAACCACTTTTCTCTACACCAAATGAAGACCTTGGCTCAGTAGAAAACGCACCCATTCCTCTCCCAGAGCTTCAATATCTTAATGAATGAATTAAAGTTAGATATTTTATTGTCTCCTGAATCAAGACCAGTATTGAGCCCACAGCCACTAAAGTAGGAAAAAGATTATTTTTATCATTCAAACCATTCATCCCAAAAGAAGAAATACCATATATGAAAATAGAAGTGTTCTAACAGTTCATTTTTCAAGAGACTGTCTTTTCAAGTTCTCACACTAAATGTAAGTGCTAAATCCTCGATTCATATTTTACTGGAGACTTGACAACTCTGATGGCAACCAGTTTATTTTACCAGTAAAAGTGTACAGTAGGGTGTGCACACCCATTCCAGGCCATCTCTATTCTCAGGCCTGCTGCAGTGTTTCTTCTACTTCAGACTATTTAGTCAATGCCATTAATCAAAATCCTATAGCAGAAAATGCATGCATAAGTCCTACACATTTATTGCCATGGCAACAATTCAGGCTCTTGTTCATATGTCAAGCTACATCAGTGGAGATAAATTCTATTGTTTTCACACTGACAGTTCTCTCTGTGTTGGACTTAATCCATAGAAAAATATAGCTTTACCTCTTATTAAAATAAAACACAGACCACCCAACTCTCCAAATTCTCATTCTTCACATCGTATAAGTAAACAATCTGAATAGTTATAAAATTACAGTTTGATGTTCAGGTTTACGATAGTAATTAAAGTGTAAAAAATGGCCCAGGACTCATGATATTGTCTTAATCTGTGGGATTGGTTAGGAATGTAATTCTTCATGAAAAGATGAGCTCATTTCTTTAAAGCCAAATAGCAATGATACTAAAGCACTGCATTCTTGAATTAGATTCCAGTATTTTAAAATAAATGCCTTTGAGCTTTAAGTGAAGTTGATGTAGTTCATTTTCCAACTTAGCTGTGATACTGTGGTTTTCATAACATAAAAATTAATGATTAATGCATAATATCCTGAGAAAGATTTTATATTTCACACAGCTCATGATAAAATACACTGTCATATGGGTGACTCACAAGTGCAAAAGAAAGATAAGAATCATTTTTCATACATAAGCCTCTCTAGATTTACTCCTGTATGCTCTATTATGAGGAAACCTTAATACCCGATATAATTTTATGATTTTACTGTGTACTAGATCACCGTTTTGATTCCTATTTCCATGGACACAGTATGCTTCTCATTATCACAGACTAATAAGAAACCAGTCTTTCATTAATAAAATACTTCTAATGCTTCACAGTCTCATTATTCCCTGTGTACAGAGCATCACACTCCCTGGAAAGGCAGAAGCCTCGCATCAGCACTGAAGACACATCCTTTTCAATCTGACCCTTTTTCCACTTCCTCATGCAGATTTAAGTCCCTGCTTTTCCAGCATGCTTCATATTGACAAAGCCTATTACTGTGATATACTACACTGGAGTTCATTTCAACTAATATCCACAGCTACATCTGTTACTGTCAGTGCCCAATCCAAGTTGCTGCCTCAATGAAGATGAAGACAACCATTATTATTTACTTATTGTCACGCCATGTTATGCCAGTATCAGAAACTGCTTCACGTACACACCGTGTGTGACTTGCATCAAATATATATATTTTTAAATGGGGGGCTTTGTGTAATTTGTAAATATCCTGTGAACTTCATTCATATTAATGAAGCAGCTTTTGCACTTTACTGGCATTTTTATGCAAATTGCAGTAACTCTTTGTGTGCCATGACTCTGTACGTGACACTGACCACAGCTCCTGAGACAAGACTAATTTCCCTGGATGAGCAGCAGAGGACAGAACATGCCTTTTCCCACCATCTAAAAGAGAGAACCAGGGGTTTTGAAGAGGTTATGTCAAATAATTTGAGTCTTGCCATGCTCTTAAGAAGAAGAACTAACAAAATATATTTCAGGGTCTGAACAATTCAGAGCAAAATCTCTTTTCTGAACTTCAACAAGTAATGTTTTACCATTCTTTTCCTTGCACCAATTAAGATCATGTTTCTCATTGCTCCTAAATCTGACAGACACTAGTTTCAATAAAATGTATTTTTAAATAGTAATATTTGAAACATAACAAAAGCAGCTTTTTTCCATACACATGAATTACACATCAAAAAAAAAAATTTAGTTCCCAGTTTAGCACTGCCCTCTGGTGATACATATCTTGGATATATATGTGACCTGTTTCATCTCAGTGTATCAGACCTAGATCTGAACAAGACTAAAATAAAATTTAGGCATTTAAATCTAAGACAATAATTTCTTCATCTGCTAATACCTCACCCTATATTTCTGCCCACTAAGTTCCCCAGCCTGAAGCTTGCTTTGTGCATAGGCACAATTCCAGCCATCTGGCATGGGCTTTGGATGGGGTCTGCTAAAATCTTACAGATTTGTGCTGTCATCCCCTAGAGGAGTCCCTCACACAGGAGTGGGTTCTCAGCTTCCCAACATACATCTGCAGTACAGACAATCTCAGCCATGCTTTATCTTCCAAAGCCTTCGGTATCTACTATCAAACAAGTGTTTCTAGCCATAAATCTGTCTTGAGGTGATTGTATCTGAGTTGCAGGGAGTCATCTTAATGCCCTCAGGGCTCAAATTTATGAACCCTGCTTTCAGCAGAGGGTTTCCTGCAACATTTGCTGTCTGTTTATGTATCTCATTAGGAGGCACCCAGTTACCATGCTATTGTTATGCAGTTCAGTGTTTCCTAACATTTTTAAATCCATTAGGCTGCAAGATTTTTCAAAAACAAATTGTGCACTATGATGACTTTTAGTTTCAATTGCTGAGCTAGGTTAATTTTCAATATTCATTGATTATTAGCAAAGAATACAAATCTCCAATCCTAACCTAGAACGCTAAAAAACATTAGTCCATTGCTCCTAGCATGAGACTAATGAGCAATGCTCCACTCATAAATGGGTATTTTGTGTATCTGGGATGAAAGGTTGTATGGAAAAATGGCCTGCCACATTTTTATCATTGGTGTGAAAATCCTTTTCAAGGCTCATTTAGGGAAGCTTTCAGGTGTTGAGCTCCTTTGAAAATCTGACCTTTTGTGTGCATGGCTCCTGTTACTGTTGAAAGTGCACCAAGGAATGAAATGGGGGAATTCTGAATACAATATGGTGGAAAGAACTGAAAAATGTAAGGTTCTTTATGAAATATTTTAAGAATAGGAAGATTCCATGATGTTTGTTGCTTTAAAAAAAAAAAAAAATATGAAAATTTGTGCATTTGAAGTCTGAGTCATAGTTGTAGGGAAATAAATATACAAACCATACACTATAATGATAATCAAAACTTTGATTTCACTCCAAGTTCATTGTGCAATACTTCACATTATTAATCAGAAGTATTATTACAGGATTATTACTTTGCTTAATAATGTGTTTAATGTAAATTTAATGTAAAAGATCCATGATAGAGGAAGTCAAAATCCTTTTGCAAGGTTCAGCCACTGCATTAGTAGCTTTAGTCTAATAGCCTAATGTTAATTTGGATTCTAATCTATTATTTTGCATGATATTTAATGTGGTTTTGTAATTAGATTTTTTTTTAAACAATGCCAGGAAAAATCATGTGGGTCAGAGTGCATGACTGTCATTAACTACAGAGCATTTCTGGGACATGTATAATCATAACACAACTTCTGCAATGAAATAGTGTAGACAATATTCCAGTCAACAACCTGTGTCTTATCCTGTAAGAGAAAAAAACACATGACAAGGAAGTGATAAACACCTGCAGCTGTTCACACACACTGCTCCCATTTCAAAGGTGCTCACCCTCTTGGCTGGTCCAGAATATTAATTTACATATTCATCCCCAGCTCAGGTTGAAACAAAAATGGATTGTGTATTAATACACTTCTGATAAACTTCACTCCAAATGAGAGTTTGAGAACAATTATACAAAATACTTGTTCTGGGAGAAGCAATGATATGAAAACCTCCAGGAAAAATGGTACAAGTCTACCCAAGACATGACTGGTGAATACAGAAAACCTCAGAAGCTATGGGCAGAAAGAAGTATCTCCATTTATCAACTTCCTTTTAAGTTTCCAATGAATCTGTACTAATCTTAAAACAATGACCTAGAATAATAAAGTATTCTTTTTTTTTCCTCTAATTCTTTTAAGCTTTAAATTAGTTGGCAGTATGATAAATTACTAAAAAATAAAAATAAATGTTTATAATAATAAAAGACAAAATGACAAACGAAATGAAAAATGAAAAATTATAAAAATCATCCTTCAAATTGAGGCTTGGTATCCTTCAGTGAAGGTGAAAATTTAAAAAAAAAATAATTCAAACAGCATTTGTTTGCTCTTATTTAATTCAATAGATAATATGAATGCAATACTTAATTTTTACTTTGCCTCTTAGGCCATATGGCCAAATCTTGCTCTTGTCAGCAAATTTTAACCAATTTGCTCTTCTCAGTGGATTGTCCTACTAAAAATACTCAAAGATTATTTCAGTTAGGCTCTGTGATATTTATCACAGCCTAATCTGACACACCTCAAAAATGTATAAAACTAAAAGTACAAACAAAGAAAAAAAGCTTCACTTCTGTGGTGCTCCAAATGCCCAATTTCTTTAAAAAATAGAAGCTACAGGAAAATTAATGAAGTCATAAGCTCATGGCTCTAAAAGCTTGTTTTTTTCTCATCAGGACACTGAAAATTATACAGTGTGATTGTAACAAGATTAAAAATCAGCATCCTGGTCCAAGATCTACTGTATTCACAACTTGGTTTAACTTATTATACTTTAGTTTAGCACTAGTGAAAGGAACTGATTCTGTACACACCATATGAGAATTAATTTTTAGTTGCCAAGTGCAAAGATATTTCAAAAAAATGTCCATGTACATGCCTATATAGAGAAGTGATTACCCTGCAACTTATTTGCTAAAAAAGAAAATGGAAGTAGAAAAACAAGAAAAAATCTCTTGCTTTTTTTTCCTTAGGGAGCAGTAAAGGCAGCAGATAATGTCACAAGGTAATTTTCATTAATTCTTAAGTTCTCTGCACACAAAACCCAAACAAATGGACTCTGTGTCAGAAGACTATCAACAAAATAGAAAAATAAACAAACCCATAGAACCAAATATGTTACACCAAATTCAAGCTGAATCCCAGTGCTGGTGAGTTTGCCACCAGACTACCAAAGAACAGACATACAACAGTACAAAAAATAACCCTAATGTGAGACTTAGCAACCTAAGTACTCCACTAGTCAGTCCCATAATTATAATTATTGTCTTTTATCTCATGCCCTGCTACCTGATGGCAACACTCTCAGTTGTAAGGGGTTGCAAGAAGAAAGGGAGAGAAAAAAGGTTCTGTAATACTCTGTTTCATTATGCAAATATCAAAAGTAATCACTTAGATCAGAAAGCTTCCAGGAGTATTTTAGGGATGGAACAGCAGTCTCAGATATCTACTCTTCTTCAGTGTTTTTAAATTCTATGGTCACAGACCTACCCAGACTGACTTCTGCAGTCACTGTTTCTCTCCTGGAGGTAGCAAGGTATAGGTTCTTCTTGTTCTGTGTTCCATGACAGCACAGCACTCCTGGTGCACTACTGGCAAAGTTCTCCTTTTAAAGAGCTTGTAGGTTTTCTAGTGCTATCTTTCACTTAGAATTAAAATTATACATTAAAAGTGTTTTGTATTGTAGCTATTTAATCATGGTACAGATCTAGTGAAATAAACATTACCCAGAAAACAATATTTCAGATAAATACTTATCGAAAATAAAAACCTGAACAAAGGCCAAAGGCCGGGACAGGAAAAAAATATTCCAGAGTGAACTGTGCAGTTTTACATAAAACAGAGCTATCATGAATATAATGTAACTAAGTCAAGCAATATATGATTGATTTATTGTATTGGAATCCATTAAAAATATTCCATTGCAGTTTAAAACCGTATAGTCATTAAATATCTTTGAAAACACACATTCTCTACTTCATTATAAGATACTCTTGACAGCACATCATTTTTAATGGCACCATTATAAACAGGATTCCTAATGGCTCTGTTTAGTATGTAACAGGATTGGAAGTCAGTAATATAAAGAATCGTACTCAACATAATCAGATAACAAAGAGCACTGAAGGAAAGATGAGTGCACAATTAATAGTTGAATAATTATTTTGTGTAAAATGAAATGCATTTTAAATAGGGTGTCAAATAGGCTTTATAATGGAAAAATGGAACAGTGGAATAGACTTGATGTACGTTACTTACAAGTACAACATGAACTACTGGTGCTGATATATGATCTAAACAGGAGATAGGAGAGGGAATATTATGCTCAAGGCTAATTGCTGTGATAATGCTGGTTTCCAATTGCAGCAAACTGTTCTATGCTTAAGCCAAATCCCCAATCCAGTACATGTGCCTTAAAACACGATTTCGACTTCACCCTTGCTTTTGTTCGTGGTCCTTTCTAATAACAAAGCATTCAGAACAATTCTTCCTTCTGTCCCTTGAAGTGCATGGGGGTAGTTCAGACTTCAAGTGTCATTAGTCCTCACCCTCACAGTACAGAATTTGTGAATCTTAAATGACCTCAGGAACAATAAAGTTCATTTTTAGTAAACTATAATTCAGGAAGCCAGGCATTTAAAATGAAAACCATGTCCTAATTCAGTACACAATAGGCAAGACAGATTTATATGAAGTAAAAAGGAAAGGAGAATTTTCCCAATGCAGCACTATCCCTCACTAAGAGTGGTATGAAGAAAATAGGTCTCCTGACTCACCATAAAACTAATGGGACTGTAGCAATGCTCATCAGCAAGAAGTACTGACTCCAGGCACCTTCTGCCTACAAGGCCTGCAAGTTCAGGAAAAAGGACAAGTAACTGAAAACAAGATTCTGCAAAGAGAGTCTCTAACTGATCTTTGTTGCAACACAGACACATTAACATAAATCCATAGAGCATTTTTAATTATTTCTTATGATGTATGGAGGTATAAATTGATATTCAGGAAGATCCTAACCAGCCACCAAACTTGACAAAACTAAAAAACAAAATGAATGTGTGTGAATGTAAACTCCTGGATCCATATACAGATATCTGATTCACAGATATCACCCTCTCCACAGAAACCGCAGTGCCTGGGAGAAAGCCTAAGGAGAGATATTAAAGTGGGTCACCACAAGTTTAATTTCTTTCATTATGTCATTTGTGGTAGTGCCATCCAAAAAGAGGAAGTGTCTATATACAGTAAGAAGCCATTCAAACTGACAAAATCTATTACATACTTCTGTATATGTAAAGAGCTGGCTTACAGCCATACTGAGTCAATTTAACAGAATACTTATCTACAAGTATTAATGACTGCATATATTTGCATACTTGTATGGTTTTCAGTGATCTGTTCCTAATCAAAATAAGGAAATATGGACTTACATACAGAGGATCACCTTAACTAGTGCTGTTATGATGTTCATCTGATCTTTCTAAAATATACAAGATTTTTGAATGCTTATTTTTATTGTAATGTTGGAGCATTTGTGGTTTGGCATGTGACCATTAGGACAGATTTTCTTTTTGCCTCTTCTACTGTTAGAAACTACCTCTGTAACTAAAAAACTATACTTTCACCTTTCCCACTCCACACTAATTATGCAATAAGGCAACATACAAAAAAATATATAAAACCTAAAACTAATGATGTGAACAACTACATAAAAGTTGTTCTGTGTCAGTGTTTTTCCCCAAATAGTCAGGCATAGCTCCATAAGTTCTGTTTGCCATTTTGGTCTCACTCCCCAAACTTTTTTTCTACTCTGCCATATCAAATGTAAATCTAAACTCTCCCTTGCAAATGTGAGAATTTCTGCACTCTCACCTGTGTTATTACTTTGCACTATAATTCAATGCTTTATGTAAATGAAGAAGCACTTTTTTATCTATAGCACAAAACATTTTTAAACCTTTTTTACTGATATCTACTTTTCTGAAACTAATGCAAGGATATCTGTAAAACCCCATTTTTTAGTAGCCTAGTGCTGTCGCTTCCACAAAGATTTTAGAGCTAGCACAGCCAAGTGATAATAAGCAGTACATACTCTACCTCTGAAATCTGGCCCATGGGTGGGGGGCACAGATCAGGTGTGAAGGTTTTTAACAGTCACATATTACAAGTTACAAGGAGTTTGATATCCATGGAGACTGAGATGTGAGTGCTGAAGGGCCAGGGAGGTAACTCAGAACACTGCTGTCCTGCTGCTCCCAGACAGGGCTGTTGCTGTCTAAATAGGAAGGTAGCTCTAGGCCTGGAGGATGCTGCTGACTGCATTTTCCTCCACATCCCAGCAGGAGCTCTCTCTGAGCCAGGTCTGCAAGAGCAAGGCCCTGGACTGCTCAAATACCACACAAGGTCATGTGCTAGGAAAAAATCAGCACAAGGAGGGCTCTAATTTTACTATCCATAAAAGCATCAATCTTGAAAGAATGCTACTTTAAAGTTTTAGATTCCTAGCTGTAAAATGGTATAACTGTCCAGGGCTGCTGTGAGGAAACATTTAATCATATGCATAAAGGTTTCCACAATACAGTGATAATTTCTACAGAAAAGCCCACCAGTAATATATTTTGTCAAATTATATCAGACTTCTAATTTTTTTTTTGTTCAGAATTACTGTTTGTTAAAACATACTGAAATAAATATACAGAACATACTTATCTGATTGAAGATTTCATCATAACATATATTTATAATACATCCTGAATTTGAATAATCTAGTTTTTGAATGCTTGACTTTTAAACCTTACTAGCCCTCTGTTATATACCTTTGTTGCATGTGCAATATATAACAGAATGACCTTCATCCATTGCATCCTTTTAGTAGAACAGAAGAATTTACTATAGATTTTATTATAAATGCCTTAATGAAATTCTAATCAATAATACTTCAGAGAATGGTAAAGAAATTGATTTCATAGATAAAAGGAGATGTTATTATCTCAGTTCAGTAACTATGAAATAGAAAGATGAAAAAGTCTGTTTTTCATATGAGAACTGAGCACAGCTGTACAGTTATATAATAAAGTATCACTTGTATCCATGGCAATAGGGAATAATTGATGCACCACAGTTATTTTTATAAACCCAAAGAAAAAAAAAAATCAACTGGAAATTTCTTTGCCAGTTTCTTGGCATTGTATGTTTTTTATCTGTACATAATGTACAAATTTATAGTCTGAATACACTCACTGATCTGACTCGTTGAATAAAACATGCTGGGTTTTGCTGCATATTAAAGAAGATGGGGATCTCATGCCCTGCAACCAAGTCTTTCATGAGGGATTTAATGAAAAACATTTCTTGGAATAAGATATATTGTTACCTTAAATTCAGATTGCATTGGATTTGGGATCTATACACCATGGGGATTTTATTTTTTTTTTAATGACTAAAATGTTTTTCAGCTGTCTTAGAGTGCAAGTTTAGGGATATTTTAGTGAAAGTCAGTAGATGCCTGTAATGTAAAAAATCTAAAGGAGATTAGTATATATTTTCTCTTGGACCTTACCCGATACAGTTACATCTCTTGGTCTTTCTTGAGGGAAAAAAAAAAATTATGTCAAAATTCCTGCCATTTTAAAAGAAAATCCACACTTACCCCTTGAAATTATATGAGGAAAGGACATTGCTAATGCTTTGGGTTTATTGCAATGATGAGGTGAATTCACTAGACAACTAAAAGGGAGTTCAGGTGCTCCTGTCAGTCTATTCACACCAATCTTTTTTACAACAGAAAGGAGTTACTTTCCTTTTTTTTTCTTCCAAATGCAGATCCATTTATTCATAACAGGGTTTGCATTTGCAATCACCTCTGTTTACTTTGCTTCAAGAGATAGCAAGGTTTTGCTGTAAAGACAAGTATTCCATCAAATCAAACCTCTCGTAGTCATACCCTTAGCATGTTCTATTGCAGCATAATTTCCCATTGGCACTCAGATGACCATGACAACAAGACCTTTTGTGATGAAACTTTTTGATTTCACTTCTTTAAAAAATTGCTTAAATCAGAATTCTAATTGTTGTTTCAAATGTAAGATGAACCATGCTACTTGATTTCTGGTTTTATCCATAGCTGACATCTGAGGTTGATTAAATAAATTACATCTTCAAGACAATGGACAGGCAAGATCTCAGAACTTCTTGTTAAATGCTAAAGCACAATACATGATCCTTTACAAACATTCTCCAAAGTATGTGGAACATTGCGTATGCAGTACTGTATTTCCCTCCTTTTCACACCACGACATCATCACCTTTTCTCATTTCTTTCAGTGCTCCTTTTCACTTTACCCTTCCCTGGCATCTGTAGGAACCGTTTGCCTGAATTATCAGATGGATATGAACACAAGCTATTTGCTTTTCAGAGATTAAAAATGGATAGTCTCTTAGAAATACCAGCTGCAGTTGTTTATCAGGGATTCTATTATTTTGGAAACTCTGCAGCACCATTTGCTTGAGCAATAGTCCTGTTACAAAATTTTTCATGAGACCAGCCTGACAGTGCCTTTAAATACTTGGAACGGAAGGAGGCAGGGATGTGTATAAAATCCACATATCCACAGTTTGTTTTCCTCCATGCTGGAATTTATAAGTTTATCTGGCAATTCATGGCGAGCTTGACCTGTATCTTCACTGGACAGCACCAGGTACGAGCTACAGCACACACACAGAGGAACACTTTTACCTAGTAAAAACAAGCTTTAGATATAACTTCCCTTCTGCCATTCAAAAATTGCAGCCACTTGTAATATAATCAGCTTCCTTATCATCTAGTGACTGTTCTTAATTCTGTTTATATTTAATGACAGCATCTAAAAATAGTTCTTCTCCATTATTTTATCTTTTTAGGCTGTTTCTTTTCCTTCCCTCCACTAATATATCAAAATGCCTTTTTGTCTAGGGATATTGAACAGGGAATTAAAATGCATTAACAAAAGAAAGGTTATGGACTGTGAGTCAGCAAGAACAAAAGAACCAAATACATCATGTAAAAGCTAATAATATTTAGATAGGGAGCCCAGAATTTAGCATTTTCATTATATTTTTCAGTTAGCATGAAAGTTTAATCTTCCACTAATCATTTAAAATGTAAAATAAACGGGGCTTGGGCATATCACAGTCTATACTCAGGTCCCCAGGAGAGCAAAAACCACAAAAGAAACCTAACCATATGATGCTATATATTCTGAGATATTGCCATTCAATCTGATTTGCCACATGCCCATACATTTTAATGCTGACTTCATTATGAAATCTCTTCTTGATTAATCATTGGCGAACAATGACTAAATTGCACTCCAGCATCAGCTTGAACTGGGACATTGTTAATAGCAACACTCATTTGAAAAGCAAACCAGATGGGCCAAGGAAAGGTCAGTGTGGTACTACCACGGTCACAATGGACAAAGCTCATAAACCAGTGGCAGAAGTTGTTGAACTGAGACTACAGTAGCTTTAAGAACATGCTGAGAGACTGTTTGCATTCCAGTTCTCTCCTCCAGTGTGTGTTAACTTCTTGCTTTTTATGGTAAAAACTTGCATTTACAATCTCTAACAGATGTTTCTCTTTAATTATCACCTACATAACCCTCACTGCAGTGAAACAAAAGGTGTACTACAATTTTCCCAGTTTGTAAGAAGACAAGCTCTAAACACACACAACTGAGAGATTTCCAAAACAAATCCTGCTAAGGAGATGGAGTACAAAACTGCCCCAAAACCTTCCAGCCTTCCACAGCTGCCATTTCAGCATTGAAAGTGCCATAGGGCACTCCTGATCCACCTAAAAACTGTGTCTGATCTCCCTCTGTTTCAACCTTATCTCACACTTGATTTTGGTCACAGTCCTCAGGGACAGCTCTCCCAAGCCCTTCAATTTGCACAGCATCCTCAGAGAGCCCCCACTGCGCCCCTTCCTGGGCATTGACCAGGACACCTCATCATGCTCCTTTAAACACTGGGGGAACATCAGGGAATGGAAACCCAGCACAAAATCCAAGGAGCCACAAACAAAGTGGGCCTCAGGCTTGCTTTAACCTCTCAGCAGGCCGCTGTCATGAGTGATAAGTGGTCAGAAGTCTTTAGCCCGGGCTTGCCACTGATGGGTTTTTTAAGTGACAATCTACAAATGCAGTTTAGTCATACTAAAATTACTATATCACTATGTTTCTACATTTCCTTCAAAATAAATATTGCTTATTTATTGACACTGACTTGTCATTTGAGCAAATTTAAAAGTATGAGATCTTAACATTGACTTTTTCACCATGATAAGAATTCACATAGCATTATGGTAGTCCATACACTCTACTACAGATGACATTTGTCAAGCTTAGTAAGTTCTGGCAAATTGATATTTTGAAGTTACTAAAGAAAATATCATAAAATAATCTTATATCTGTTATATTAAGATGAGAAAAAAATCTCGGGAAAATTGCAGTACATGGCTTCTAAACATCATCTCTTCTTTCTAGTATCAATTGTGAGTTAATATATTCTTAGTGCTTAGGTTAGTCTTTCCTCTATGACTACCCTTCTTCACATCAAATTCTACTTCATGACTGCATTACAAGTGGCTGATAGACTGGATTTCTCTTTCTAATGCTTTATGTCCAGTGGTACAAGCTACATGTACACAGAAGTATAGTTTGAAGTTTTAATAGTCTTGGTCTTGTTTCAGAAACACATGATAGAAAAACTTCATATATACAACTAAATTAGCCACTGCAGCCATATAAAACTATGCAGAAACAATTGGAAAGATGTATTTTTCTACTAAGCTCTGAAGCTCTCTCATCTGAATCATGGCAATAACAAGCCAGGAATGAATAAAGTTGCCCATCCAATTGCTTGCAATGTAACCTAGTATATCTATTTTTGCCAGATATATTTATGGGTCTTAAAATAATGCAGAATACAGACAGTACTGCTGAGATACTCCTTCCTTCCTTGCTCAAGGGTTTTTACAGTAATGGCAGCACACAAAATAAAGCAACTTGGTTTGTTTTTAATAAGGTTAATGTTCTTGCCTAAAAGACCAAAAAGTCTAAGTCAGATGTTGAATTCACAAGCAATATCCAGGGTCATCTGCAATAACCAAAATCATATAAAGGAAAGTCACAGCTATATGGACTTCATATCCAAGTGACATTGAAATTTTGCACATAAGAGTTTTCAATAATAAATAAAATCAGCAAACTGCTTTTCAATATTCTTTTATTTTAAGGAGGTATTGGAGTAAGTGTGGCACGATTTGTAACACAGAATTTCATTGGAACAGCTTCTAGGACCACTGCACTCTCTTGTGCTGATCCTAGAGGAGCCACACTGTACCTGCCTGAGATCATCCTGTGCTCGTGGTAGCAGTGGGAGCTGTAGAAACCACCTTCACCAATACTCATCTCACCCATTTATTTCACAAGGAAAAACTGACCCTCCCTACACTGCTTACAAATGGATAAAATCACATTTCTCCACTGCAGGCTAAAGAAACGTGGTGTCTGTCCAATTGTGCTGAAATTACAAAAAGAGAGAGAAATTCTTTACCTGTGAGCTCACAAACCAAGGAACAATACAACCTTCACACATTTATTCAAATCAAGGATAGTTCTCAGAAGATCAGTAAATTTCTGTGAGTTTCAGTTGATGAAGGGGCCTCTGGTGCAGGCCAAATGACTTTCTTACTTCCAAGGAGACACAGGACACACCACGCTCTCCTCAGTGGAATCTAGCACGAGTACAAATTCTTGTAGCCCACACTTTGCACTTTTGGCCTCCTTTAGTTGATGAATCAATACTACAGAATTGCTGTCTCTGGTTTCTCTGCTGGTTGTGCACTGTAAAATAGAATGTCTTCATTCACCCCTGAGTACAATACATTCAGGTTTTGGCATTCCTTCCCTCTCCACAATTTAAATCTACTTTTCTTTTTCTTCTTTTTCTTTTACATGACATCCTCCTGTCAGATGAAAGAACTCTGGTTGGGGAAGAAAGCTCCTTCATATGGCAATGTCATGTATTTCCAGCTCTACCAGTAAGGACAGTCTTTCATGGTTCCATAGAGCTAGAGGGCACAGGGAAGAGAGTATTTTAGGTTTATAGAAGAGTCATCTCTTATGGTTTAATTTGGTACTTACTGGTTTAAAAAACTGCTGACAGTTTCTTACATGGAATGTACTTGTACACAGAGGGTGTTAATTGGACGGGGGCTGCAGGAAAGAACAGGCTATAAAGTTAGCAGAGAAGTGACCAGTTTGTCAGGAATTTTTCTGGCAAGCAGGTGGATGTTCTGCACTTCTCTCTACATCTCACTGGCTGTGTTAGATCACTCTGGTGTGTAGTGAGTGTTTAATATCATTGGGGAGTTGCACACAGTGGAAAAGTACAGAGTGTTTCAAGGATTTTCATGGTTTTGTGCTGGCAGGGCCTACTTACTATGGGCATAGTAGAATATGTCAACTTTCTTTACAATTTTACTTCACTCTCATTTTAGAACCATTCAGTTGGTAAATCTTAGACTGCAGGGAATTTATTTCTCATTATGACTTAAAGAAGAGTGTAACTGGTGAAAGGCTAGATGAGAATATTATGGGAAGCTCCTTTCAAGGTGAAGTCTCACTAATATACATTTTTATACAATATAAATTTTATAGAGATAAAAATCATTAACTGTTTAATGATTCTTCCATTTGGGTTCCCAAACTGTACCTTAAACTGAGACTTATATAATTTGCAGAGTTTCTTCCTGTATGGAAACAATTCCTTATAGGAACTTAGGTGATCATTCAAAAATCTGTTTTGTTTTCCTATGCAAAAACCTCATTGAATAAAAGTCTGAACATTAAAAAAATTGGTATAAACACTATGCTTGTGGCATGGCCATTGATGCCTGATGACTTGGTTGTATATAAAAAACAGTTTGGGATGTGTAGATTTCTTTTTCTACAGATTGCTTCCATGTACTATAGCTTGTAGGTTATTAGATTTATATTTTTTATTATTTCTGAAGATTTTACAGAGTACTTAGGAGAGCACTGTAGATATACAAGCATTTCAGAGAGAATTTGATGGCAGGATGAATGTTATTGAACTACAAAAACCCTGAGAGTCTAAGTTTTCATTCCTGATAAGTATGTCATCTGCATGGCTTTGCAATAAGATTATTTAAAAACCTGTTCTGTGCAGAAGCTCTGTGAAAGGTTGACTATACAAGGCTATATGTGCTTATAGTTTGAAGCGTGGATTTTTGGAAGCAATACTTTTCTGTATAAAGATAAAAGGGGTGAATAATAAAACATCATTGGGACAATATGACAGTTTAAATGTGAGATTATGGCACTCACTGACAGGTGGGAAAAAAGAGCTACACAAACTAAGTAGTAGTGACATCATCTGGAAAAATGGGTTGGAAATAGTAATAGTTTTCTGCATTAGAAAAAAATATCACTTAATGAATTCTACTTAGTCAGCTAAAACATCAGGACTTTTTTAATTACTGCCAACTTTTAGGTTCAACTCTGAGCCAAATAAATCCTGATGGAAGACTATCTTCAGATCACCAATTTTTAGTGACTCATTCAATATCATACAATACTGTATTTCCCACTAACATTCCAGATCCTACCACAGGACATCTAAATAGAACCTTTATGTTCAGATATACACCAGCTGAGGTTCTTCACTTTTTTTTCTTTTTTCTTTTTTTTTTTTTAACATTAAAGAGACTGAGCTTCATTGTAATCTTGGGGACAGGTGTCTACTTACTTGTGTTATCAAATGTAAATATGTGTTTGGTTCATATCTTCCACAAGTCAACAAGAAAGGCACAGTCACAAGGCAATGTCCTACTCAAACTATAGGGCTGTCTTCAGGTGGAAAGAATGGCTCACATAAATTTTTCTAGATATCACAATGGAAAAAAACATGCACAGGTGCCACAGTACCCAGTACTATTATACTCCTCTCACTTGTAATTCCAGCCAGGAAACAGCAAGCTTCACCCTTGGAGAGACTCATAAATAGTTAAGTACCCTCTATCAACAGACGATAAAAGGGAAAAATAACCAATAAAACTACATAATGAACAACTACTGAGCAAACAGAGCTATAGCACTCAAACACAGTGAAGTTATTGCCTAGGCTATTACAAGGATTTTACAGTAATATCATTTGATTTTCCAGCTTCACGGCAATTATATCAAAGGTCTCTTACTCTTTTGCAATGTGTATCATTGCTTTAAAATAAATTCTATTATGAAGTCCAAGGTGGAAAGAAGAAAGAACAAAAAAGTTGTTCAAGGTCACAGATAACCGTGTTCAATTGCTTATTTGTATTATTTTGTCATCTTTTTTGACTCCTGAAAGTCAAGTGATGTTATATTCTGCTTCCTACACAAAGGATGAAGTACAGTAAAACTTTTTTTATAGATTTGTGCTCCACCATATATATAAGGGAAGCTCAAATTCTCGATTTTGAATGCAAATTGGAATTTGCACAGTTCAGGTTAAATTGACTTTGGCTTCATCTCACAACATCTGAAATCATACTGCTGTTCTCTGGTGCTTTTAGGACATAATTAGATAAATTCATAGATTAAGCTGCTCCTGGCAGTACTTGCTCTTCTGTGAATAGTGAACCAATTCCACAGCACATTGAAATACAAACTGTAGTTGCAATACCAAGTTGGCAATGAATCTTTGCTGTTGATTGTTGTGTGCCATATGGACCCACTTAAGCCTCTTCCATTTTTGGCTCTGGAAGAGAAGGCAGCCATTGTGGCCAGTCATGAGGTCAGTTTGGAAACCAAACGGCCCAGGTGCACAAACTTCAGCAGGGCCATCTGCATCCATGACTGGGTTTTTTGGCTACATTTATCCCTGCCCATATTTAGACACGATATCTGCCTTCTTGCGTAATGCCACCACTCTCTGCCAAACAGAACCCTGCAAGTCTGTCCTGATTTCTGTTGTGATCACAAAATACACCCAGTATATTGCTAATTTCTGTGTCCTATTCTACTCTTATACTTCAAATACGAAAAGAGCTTTTTTGATGCTTTTTTTTTTCAGACTATGTCTTCTATCACATAAAGCCCACAGAAGTTCAGATGAAAGTTCTCTACAAACTTGAATGTGGATGTTAATACTCACGTTTTTAAAAGTTTGATGGCAGCCACCAAGGAAAGCTGAGATACTCAGAGGAAAGATTAGAAATGTAATTATAATGATATTGATATGGCTACTGCCTCTTACTTTGTTCAAAATGCAAATGCTTTATCCTTTGCTACACAATTCTTTAAAAGGCTAGATAGCTGCACTAATCAAGTTTATTTTGTGCTCAACAGTATCATTAACAAATATCTACTGGATATTTAAATTATACTTACATTTCCTGTCACAAGTCTCTGAGACAGAAATAATTATACTGGTCTTTTATTTATCACTTCAAACAATACTATATAAGAAAAAAAAGTAAAAATTATACACATTGCAAGGCTGTAACACTGTCAGAAGAGCAAACAAAATATATTCTAAAGCAACTCATGCATTTCATATATTAATACCATTCTGTGGGTGCATTTCCTCATTGTCACAATATCATGTTTAACCTTAAGTTTGGGGAAAGTACTGAAAGTACTTGTGCTTGTGCAAAATCTAAACAGAGTCTGATCCACCACTGTTATCATTCAACTTCTATATTTTTCTAACAGCATGAAATGCAAAAATCAAGAAATAATGAATCAAGGTCACAATATTTAGGAAGAACTTTACAAAATTGATATTGAAAAAGTAAATATCTCCTAAAATATATAAAACATATATACAGAGATCTATTAAAAGCTACGTACTAGAATTCTTTTATTCTCATTATTATAATCTATAGCATTCTTCCAGTTTCATATTATGCTTTGTTATAGCTTTCTCCATTTTAAAATTGGTTAGACAAATCCTTTAGTCTGAGCTGGAGAAAAACACATCTCAAATGTAATTCATCCTTGCTTTCTTCTATCTTTTGTGCTAAACTGTCACACAAACCAGTTCTGTCACTCTGGTTATTTTTGCTGATGCAACACATGGGTACAGGATAAAGCATCTACAGAAAATCCTGCCTTGACTCAAAAGCAAATAACAATTATAGAACCACGGAGCTTTGCATCCATTTCAGGATGGTGTAAACTGCACCAAAATTAAGTTTTGGTAGCAAATTAAAGTGCCAGTTGGGAGCTGCCTCATGGCCAAAGTAGCTTTCCATTTTTAATTTCACCTCATAAAAGTGTCTCACTCCCTGCTCAGAGTAAACTTTGAGTCTTTGTAGCAGTGGCCTTAACCTTATCCACAGGCCTTCAAGAAAGTCATGTTTAGTAGTCTGCTGCCTCAAAAAAAACCCCTGCAAAAATGCTTTTCCTCCCAGGAAAGAAGTAAAATGAAGGTGACAGTCTGGAATACTAGTGAACTGGCAGTTATTTCACATTGAGTCTTTGTCAAATGACTGACAATACATTTCAGAAATATGTGAACAGTGGCAAACACATACAAGCCTTTGTAGAGCCCTAGAATTTATTTCTACATATTTTGCACCAAGGATATGGAATAAATGCATCCAGAAAATGATTTAAAATTCCAGACACACTTGCTGCACTCTGATTGGCATCCCAATAATGCCTAGGAATAACAGGTTTCTTTGCTTGATTTTTGTGTATGGATTCTGCCTCATATTAGTAATGAGCCATTCCATTCCAGCCAGTGCATCTCAGGGCACTCCTTCAAAGATTACAGTGTTGCTGTTTGAGCTTCATTCTTTACAATGCCATTTAAGGATAGCAGTTACCTAATTCAGTGTCTTGCATGGACTACACACAAGTTTGTGCAACTGTAGGTGTGCATCCTACTTAGATTATTTTCCCTTTTGTACTAATAAACACATAGAAGCCCTAAACTATTCATCATTCCACAATACTGAAGAACTTCTAAATGTCTCCCTTGTATTGTGTTAGAAAACCTAACTAGAATTTTTAGTGTCATTATCTATAGGTAACAATACTGATAGAGAGACAGGGATCCAAGCCAGCACAATTTCTCCAGTACAGCATACAAATGTCAGAGACCCCTCCTATGCTGCATCCATGAAGATGTGTGTGATGGCCACACCATGCCTACAATACCAGTCCTGCCAAAAGATACTGGCTAGGAGCCAAAATCACAGCCTGCTCTCTAATGAGAAGAGATATGAAAAGAGAAGCCATAATGAACACCAAACATACTGACATAAATCTTTACAATGCAACGCAAGTGCCTTTGACTTGTTCGTTCTGTGTACTGCTAAGGTTTTCAAGTAAGCCCCCTTGAATCCACCAATTTCACACTGGCTTCAGACACATCTGGAACTACTATATTGCATATTTGTAAAAGCAGAGCTCACCGAAGTACTACTGCTGCATTATCATTTCCTCAAAAGCTAAATAAATAAGCGAAACACCTTACAGAATACCTGACAATGTGCTTTAGTTACAGCCCTGAGGCTTCTCCTTTTTCCTATTGTTCTCTTGTTACCAAGTAATCAGCTGGGACTTCTCACCCCCACACAGCCAAGCAGTTGTACCTGGGAACTCTGCCTTCTCCTCCCCACAGTAATGGACATTTACCTGACTTACCTGTATCAGGCTATTTAGAAAAACAAGATTTCTGTTTAAAGATAAAGATCAGCTTATAATACAAATAATTTATGTCGTGTTTAATTTTATGTTAAATTTTCATTTTCCAAGTCACTACAATGCCCCTTTGAGTGTTTCAGGCTTATCTATAATTTGGAAAACATAGATAAACATCAAGTCACTCTAAATCCTCATAATCTCCAAATTAATATGGTGTATTTGCATATGTTCATGTGAAGATGAATTTTTCTATTTGAAAAGAAAACCTGGGAGAAATGACAATGAGACAGCATGTAAATGTAGCTTTAAAATACTTACAAAGACAGCACTGTATTTAATCATATATATCAAAATAAAAGAGATTGCCATGTTCTTAATCAGAGCAAATATATAACAAGCTTAAAGGAAATCTCTCCACATCAGACTCTATAAAAGGATATGTCAGCACAAATGTAAAGGACTTGGGGTTTTGAGATAAACCAGCCTTGAACAATAATCTTCTGATAAATCTCAAATTCCAGATGGTCTTTGTGGGTTTCAGACAGCAGCTGTATTCAGAGAGCATCATGATGAGGTATCTGGCTTATTTTAAACAGCAAATGTAGCTAGTGGTACTGTTTTGATATTACTTAAAATAGTATCTAGGAGATATATATGTATTTTTAAGAGAACCACTTGATCTCCTGTGGGAACATATCACAATATCCTTCCTTAGCTCTCAATTTCTGCATGTAGGTATTTGTTAAGCAGTGCAATATTTTAAAAGGGATTTTGGAATTTATCTAGCCTTCCACAAATGTACAAAATACAATCTGCCACTTTACTACCTTCGCAATAATGTTATGGCTAAAAAGTGCTTTTAATCCAAATGCAAATCTCCAAATGTTCTTACACTAAAGCTGTTTTCAATTTTTTTTGACACAAATTCTTAATTAATTTGGCTTCTTGATATTATAAGCTATGGAAGATCAACTACATAAAAATGAGATGTCAAATCTCTCCCATACATCAGGCATAATGCTATTTTCATTGTATCTTTACAAGACATCAGATATGTTAATATTTATGGAGTACACACCAAGGAATACTGCTAGAATTAATAAATAATAAAGCTAATATTTTTTTCAAAAATAAATCATCAGATATCTCATTATAAACTGGATGTCTTCAGTTGTAGATAATTTAGTACAGTGATAAATAACAGGAGAGCACTGTGCTGATGGAATTATATTTCATTATTTAAAATATCTTGCTACTCATATAAGAATGTGTTCTTTTGTGCTTAAACTCATGTAAACAGAGCTGGCTTAGAATTGTGGGTACTTTCAAACAAATAAAATTAGGTTGCCTCTAACATGCCAAGTAGACATTTCTAAGCAGATGTACATAACATGTACCATTTCTCAAAGGCACTTTGAAATTATCCTCAGATGTGTCTTTGGCAAGATGTTGCTCAGGGAAGTTTAGCCCATTGTTCCTATTGTCCGACAATAATAGGATTCTTCCATCTTGAGCAACATGTTATCTTACAGGTTTTAACCTTGCCACTTTTGATTCTTACCTGTAAAAGAATCAGTAATAGGCAAGGGTTTTGGTGGAGGAGGGTTTTGGGCAACAATTAATTAGCAAATTATTGGGTAAATCTTTATAGAGGTCTTGCATAAAATTTTGTGGTACCCAATGACTCAGTAATAACATCTAAGAATACAGTACATGTTGATACATTCAGTATCATTTAGTATAGTTAATAAGTATGTCTCCATTCTTTGTATCCAGTCTTACAGTTCAGTTTTGTAAAATCAATTGGATTTCAACCCAGGGAGTCTACATGGCATACTCAGTACTCTGAGAAGTGCTGGAGGAGTGGCTCCTTCTCTCTAGAGCTGGGTTTTTCAAAGTGTGCTACAGAAAGCAGCTTGAGTTCTCAGTGAAAGTAAGAGGAAACTGATGCTGAACTCCATTAGACCCCTTCATTTGTAAAATCACAGCCTGTTCTCCTTGACCTGGGACATGTCTTCATTCTCTTTCTAATCTGCGCCTGGTATGCATTGTACAAGTGTTAATTAGCCGATAGTAACATAATTAAGAAAATGTTGCTATGGATCATTGTAATTCTGTTTCAGACATTGACAATGAAATATAAATATAATGTTAAAAGAGCAACTTGCTACCAAGCATAATGGAAATAAGAATATCAATATGAGTTCATGATTAAAACTCCAGAACCTTCAAAAGTAACTCACAGCTCAATTGCTTTATTTTCTAACAGCTCTCCTTCTGTGAAATTCCTAATCTATACAGAGTATATGACTATGAGATTTACATATGATTTTAGTAAATCACTAAGCCCATTCTGTTATTGAATTTCTCAGTATGTGACTCAGTGAACTGGTTTTATGTCAAAAGCACATTAAAAAAAGATAAGCCCAGACAGCATTTTCAGCCTGCAACAGATAAGTTAACACTGTATTGTTTAGTTTTCTGTGTCTACACCTAAGTGACAAGGTGATGATTTGTTTAAACATTAGTTTAGATATGTACTGATCAAATATTGTTTAAGATAAGCTTAAAGTAAAGTGGCATAGAAATTGATGTTTAATTGATTAATTTACCTTATAAGTCAGAGACTTCTGATACTAGAATCTAAGAAGAAGTGGAAATCATAAACTGAATTATCCACCAGGCTGATTCCATTAGGTTTCTACATCCTCAAATTTAAAATCCTGGTAACAGAAACAATAATATTACAGACAGCAAACTAACACCTAATAAGTAGGAAAGTAACAGAATGTTATTTACTTCATATTGTCATTAGTTTCTATAGTGCCATGATGATTTATCCAGTAAGGTAGTGGTTCTCTGAAGTCTACAAAATAACTCTCTATATCTTTTCATCACCATTTAGTAGGTTGATTTGGCCTTTTTAGATTATTGTAATAACACTGTTGAAAGGGGGAAAAAATCATATTTACACTGAATTTTAATGACATTATTATACAGGTGAGCCAACATTCTACATCCAAGGAACAAAATTCTAAGCCAATTTTACATTTGATAATAATGGAACAAATCCAGATAGGTTTTTATTTCCAAGCTCCTAGAGGTGTCCAATGAGCCTAGTATTGCTCTACACAATCTTCTTCTCAATAACTTTCCCAGTACTGCAGATGTTTGGTCAGTGGGATGAGAAAGACAGTGAGAACATCGAGGAAGCAGAAGAAAAGTGAACAGAGTAATATCAGAAGTCAGCATTTTGCTTACTCTGCTGATGCTTTAAGCTGCAAACAATGCAATCACAGGAACTTCCAGAACTACTTTGAGAGATCAGTAAGGTAACAAAAGGGGTCCATAAATACAGCTGAGAGCTGCTTTCTATTTTCATCTTTCCTTTATTTGCCATTAGACTCAACCCAGCAGAGTGATGATGCAAAATATTGATTCTCACATTCAGAAGCTGGATCTGGCTTTTGGGATCTATAGTTTCTGTATCTTTCCACATTACAGGCTCAGTGCTCTCTGCTGAAAGAAAGTCCACAGGAGAAAACACAATTCCTTATTTTGAGGGATATCTGCCTGCCTTGCAAGAGTCAAACAAAACATTTGAGCCCTATCCTGCAAACAACTTACAGGAATAAATGTTGTGGGACTAGGACTTTGAATATTACACATCCACTCTTTCCCAAAAGATAAGATGAAGTACAGCATCTTTTCCACCTCCACTTTGTGTGAAAATGGAGCTCAGGAGAGCCTGCATCCAAAACAGACAATTGACAACACTGACAAGATGCCATTCCTGAGAAATATATTTTAAAGTTATTCAGAAATTCCCCTATGACCTCATGGGTGACATCTACAGATCAACAATATAGAATACAGAGAGAAATTGTACCAAAAAAAAAAACAACACACAGTGTTTACAGATATTACAGGAAAAAAAATGACAACTTTTTTCTTGATTTTGTTATCAGAAAGAGGCTATTTTGTGCATTTTAGGTCTGGGGTTTTTTATCTAAGAATTCTGTGTGTTTATCCAAGGTAAATATGCACACATTAATAACATAAGAACACGGACATTGTTTGGGATTAAATTAAAACCATTTGCCTTATGCATGCTCATTTCCTTTTTTACTACTCAATTCCCCTATGATGCCATCTGATCACTTCTTGAATGTCCCCTGTGCTTTTCCCTTAACAATCTTGCCTGGTAGGCCATTCCACACGTTTGTGATTCTCGGCATGAAAAAAAATGCTTCCTGACATCTGTTCTGAATTTGTTTCTCTTTAATTTCCATTTATGCTTCCTTATCCTAACATCTGTGTCATTGTGAAAACGGTAATTCAGATTGACGCTATCTGTGCCATTTAAGATTTTACATTCCCCAGCTAAAAGCTACTCATAACCATGTAGTGGTTTTGTACTTCTTATTGATAGTTAGCTTAGCAACATTGCCTGGTTCTAATTCATGTTTTAGGTTATAATTCAGCTTTGTTGTAGTTTTTATTCTGCTTTCGTGCACGTTTCTTTCAAGCTGAGGGTTAGCACTGTACTCAGTGGGCCATTTTCAGCCCATAGGTGTTTCCCACAGCTGTTGTATAAGAAAGGAAGCTGAATCTGGCCCAATAAGCTTAATGGGGGTATCAAGAGGACTGTGCATTATGCTAATTTCAGCTGCAGGCTATGAGTGTACCTTTGGTGTCTCTACAAGTCTGGGAGTTAGGAAACTTTTCAATTGTTTCTCTCAAAGGCTTACAGGGGCTAGAACACCAAAGCATACTCAGTTAATACTACATAAATAATTCCCCCCCTATTTGTCCAGACAGACATAGAGGTAAGAACGATGTTGAAATTACTCTTTATAGTTCTCCCAAGTCAACAAAAGGGTCTGGGACTATTTTTTCTACACCTTTAAATCCCTAAGACTGGGACTAAGTATGTCCTTTCACTTGTCCTTAAAGAACAGATTAATTCCAAGAGATGAACAGTCAGAGCTCATACCCACAACAAGCACAGCAATTACCATCATGTTTAACAGCAATTAGCAAAGAGCCCGTTTTATATGGTTGGTATCTATGTCTGAACTAAAACTGGTCTATTTCTAATACTAGAAAATACAGAGGAGTAGAGTGATATAGCAGCTGATCATGGAGTGTGAAGTAAGGGCTCCTGCTGGAGAACATAAAACAACTATTGATCCCTTTCTCATGGTAATAAAGAGGTACAATTCACACAGAGCTATGTCTCAAGTCACAGCAAAGCTTTACTTTTTTGCTTCCAAAATACTGAAATTAGATTATATGAAATTATTGAAGAATTAGAAATACTTTAGCTATTTATTATACTTACTTATTCTTATATATTGTTGACAACCCAAAGGTGATACTGAACCATGAAAGCGGCAATCCCTACAAGGGTTCAAACAATAATTGTTAGCACTTAATCCCTACATAAACTCCCACCAATGTATTATCTTTTAAAAGGAAAATTTCAGAAGAAATTGAAAAAATTCTTCTATTTAATTCCAGCATGCTAACAGAGTGTTTTGGAAAATACACCCAGTTACCAAAATGATCTGAACATGTATGTTTGAGGTTTTCTCACATTCTTTATTTTCTTTCCACATATGAGCAGATAATACACTTAAAAGTACTACTCAATATTTCCTATACAGTAAGAAAATAACAACAGTCTGTCTCACTCTACTAGGAAAGAGTATGTGTTCTGCCTAACTAGGTTACCTAGGGTTTTTTAAATGAAAAACTGTGCCCAACATTCAAAAACTGTTTATTCCACAATGTAAAAGTGAAGATAAAAGTGACATTAATCTTATTTCATAAAGGATTACCTCGATTCATTCATCTGGATGAAGTAGTGGGCTTTGAAATACCCAAATATGATCCAGCTTATATCTCTAGAATATGGCCAATGAGAGAAAAGAAAGGAGACCAAAATCACAAGATACTGTACAAGTAAACATGGTGGAGGTGTGTATGAATCCATGTAGGAGGGGAGACTGGTTTTAAAAATGAGGTATTTAAGAAATAATGTGTCACCTAAAACGAGTTTCAAGTCAAAGTAAAAAAGCTACACTTTGTAGCCAGCAAGGAACTGCATTTTGAGCACATTAATGGGGGAGGTGGAAAGCAAGGAACTGATACCAATATCTGTTTTAATTAAAGGTAAGGAGAGAAGAATTTTCACATATTGTTTACAGGCAGTGCAGATTCCTTTCATCTTAACAGGGTTTGCCAAGAGTAAACATGGCCTTCTAACAATGCGTAAAAAATTCTACAAATGCTGGAGTGTGAAGGTTTTTAACAATAATCACTCTTTCCTCAAGTAAAATGAGAATTATTTTACATCATGTCTTTTAGGTTACCTATTTTAGGCAGGAAAAATGGCATTTTTTGAAAATGCTTGATATTCTGGAATGCAATAGCAATTCCTGTACTTCCAAGTAATGCTTCCTGTCTTACAAAGCAGGCCTGGGTTACTGACCCTGCTCTAACTAAGCTTCTTCCCTGATTAAAAGGCAAGTTTCTTTCATGGTTATATCATTTTAAAACCTATTCAGACGTGATAACATTTTTGCTCCTGTATCTTGGCAACATGATTTATTCCGTTAACACTGAGTGTTACAGTCTGAAAAAGCAGTACCATCTGGGTGGAATTAATAGTCTACCCAGAAAAATAAATGAGAATGGTCTGCTATAATTAACATGTAGGTAAAGTATATTTAACAGATTATTATAATTAATATATCAGTTACTGATTTCATGCTAAACAGAATTGTGAACACAAGATATTAAGATTAGTTACCCTTTCTGTATGTGCCTAGTAAAAATTCAGTAGAATAATAGATCCAAAGAATCAATAAAATTGACCTTAACATTAAGAAATTTCAAGCAAAGAGAGACAATGTAGGGTATTATGAAATAACAGTAGAAAATTACTCGTTTCACGAATTCTGAATTAACACCAGTAAAACTCAAATATGACCCGAAACAAAACCAACCCCCACCCAAATGCTTCAAAGGTTAATTTAAATGCTGTTAAAAGCATCAATCTATAGACATACAGGGCAGACCTGTTCCTTAAAGCTGCCTTTGAATTACATAAAATGTAAAATACAACAGAAAATCAACAGACAAGATGTGGATTTGATCAAAACATCATAAAGAATTATCACCCACACTGCAGTTTGTTGGTAAGCTTTTCATAACACACAAATGTTGGATTGGTTTTCACAGGCTACCAATGATCCAGGGGTTATTTAGCAACTTCCTCAACCTCTGCATTCCAATGACAAAGTTCAACCTTTTTGCTACTCCACAAAAAGAATTTACTTTTATTCAAGGTCCTAGATGTCTTTTCAGTTGAACTGATATGGCATCACTAAGGGATATCAGATAAACAATAGCACATTCACAATCCCTACATGTGCATCTCTTTCTTACTGTGTAGTAACAAATCCAGAAACTCACACAGAATTGAAGATTAAATGAATGAAACTGATGTTTTGCACAGAAATTTAATAGGAGGTTTTTTTTAAAGAAAAGTTTTCCAAATGCCCACTCCTCAATTCTCCCCCACCCCTTGCATAATTAGGGCTTTTGTGTCTCCAGATTATCTTTAAATTCATGTTCTTATAAATCTTGTTTATTACTGAAAAGACTAAGGGTTGTTTGACAGTGGTGTTGGGCACATTACAAATGAAGTATGTAGGAGAATCCATTCCAAAGGCTTGCAATTTAAACAGAGAAGACAAAGAGAAGATGAAAGAGCGAAATTAAATTCAAATGCAGTTACAGTGCCAGGGGAATTCCCTGCTTTTCTCCTGACTTTCACTTTATGGACAGATGCAAAAGTTAAATGTAATATAACGGTAATATTGTTAAACACATTTGGCATGACAAAATCATGAAACACTCACAAACAAGGCTATAAATAACAACAGAAACCTAAACCAGCCATCGTTGTTCAGCATATGGGTCTCATTGAATATTTAGGAATAACATTGAAGTTAATTAGGTTAATTTTTTTTTTTTTAATTCAGATAATGTTGTCAGGGGAGAGGGAGCCCAAAACATTAATTGGCATAACTTTCTACTAGCGGAATTCCAAAATTACTGCACATCAATTGATTGTGGAAAATGCTGAATACAAGACTGGCACGTGGATCACAGGGAACATTTGGAGCTTGCAGGATTCCACAGTTAAGTAGCTGAAGTAGAATGCTACAGTATTCTACAGTAATTGTTACCATTTAAATAATTACTTTAGCTGATTAGTGTAGAATACGAAGTAAAAATCAGCCAAAGAGATAATTACAGGGATGGCAGAAAAAGTTTTAGAAGCTTCCATGTAGAAATTAAGATGAAGAGCAGCATTTTACATTCCTTTCCTCATTCATGTCAACTACAATACTGCTGCTAACATTCTCCAAGACTTTAATTTCCAACTCTAAGATATATTCCAAAGTAATTATGTTCCCAGCTCAATCAAATTTGCATTCTAATGCAAAATGTTAGCAGTATTGTCACATGGTATTATGTCAATAGATTATGACATTTAAGGTCTGCAAATTTTGCCTTAACATTACTGAAGCAGCTATTAGGATTTTTGAGAAATCAAATATGGTTTAGGATTTATGTCTTACACTGGAACATCTGGTATTAGTCTCTGACACAATTCTAAACTAGCTGGATCTCCATTCTGTTCCAAAGCCCTAAGTCCATAATTCTGTGACCCACCCAGACTCTTATGAGTTAGTAGATAATCTACAGTCATGCCCAGGTGAAAAGCAGCCTGGATCACTGGGAACTGTTCTTGTGCATTCTAGGAGTATATTAATGGTGCTACTAACTAGCACTTTATTTATAGGAGAAAAATGTATCAGAAGATTTTTTCAAATTCTTTAGTGTTCTTTTTTTTTTTTGTATGTTTTGCAAAATCATTTTTCCTAACTGCAACATAAAAGTTGGCATAAATGACATAAATTTTTATTTTTAGTTGTCTTGATATACAAAAGCCATCAGAAAGGCTTTATTGGAATACCATTGTGACACCAGTTTGGACCTGACCATGCTGGGACTGCTGTAACAGTCACCATCATATGTCTCTTAACATACACAGAATGGAAGAGAAGGGAAGAAAGGTCATATCTGACAGGAGTAAGATTCAAGGGTTTGGGTGAACAGTTGTTATCAAAAAAACAGACAAGTGACTGACACAAAAGTCCTCAGTAGCAAAGTGAAAATTAGAGGAAACAGAAGCACAGAGTTTGTTGGGGTTTTTTTACAGAATGTAAATGTCTTCCTTGGGATAATGAATATGGAAAATAGTTAAAAGGCAAAGAACAGCTACACAAACATTCCCTGTGGTAAAGAAATGTAAGGAAAGTTCATAATATTCCACAATATCATTATAAGAGCCTAAGTGTTCTCTTTTGGAAGTCAACTAATTTGCCTGAAGGAATGATATATGTATCTTCTGGTATAAAATTACTTTCAGCAGCCCTGCTTAGTTTCTTTCTCACTTTATCATAAATTAGATACAGGCACTTAACTAGTCTTTATGAAACTAAAAAGTATCACAACATTGCTGCTACACAGGCAATGATCCACAAGTGAAAAAAAGAGTTGTATTTTGTCATTATAAGAATTGCTATAATAAATAATAGATTTCTGCAATTAAAGCCTTTCCAGAAATTTTAAGGCATCTTTTTCTACCAGGTCTTATTCTCCATTCATAAGAAAGGGAATAGATAGGTAATATTTCTAACACTTATTTTCTTTTAGATAAAAGCACTGAGAGTCATACTCCTGGCCTTAAAGAAATCCTTAACCAAAACTCAGCTATCTTAACCTGACAACTTTATACAGGTCATATGTATTTGTCCACCATCAACGTCGTCTAAAGAGGCATTATTCTAATTGAAGAACTGAAATGCTGATGTTACAGTATGATCCAATACAACAAAACACACTAAAACAAGGTATGATATAACTGGCATTTACATTACAGGAGTCACAATAGTCCCCCTACTGGAAATGGAGCCCTGCTGGAGCAAGGGGAATGCACATCTAATGGAAATAACATTTATTCTTGAAAAGACATCAATCTAAGTGAAAGATGAGAAGAGCAGATGAACACAATAAGGAAGCAAATGATAAAAATGAAAGATAAGAGAAGCAGCATGATAAACTTTGGTCACAGCACACAGCCTGCTGAAGTGCCATGAGCTCATCAAGAGCTTAGACAGGCTTTGGTTAAGGACCACCAAGTTTTATGGCATTATTTTAACCACTGGAGGGCTCTTGTATTTTTTCACAAATACCTTGGTAAAGAATCAACATGGTAAATGTTCTTGTTAATAGGGAGTCCCTAGCTGCTACATAACCAGCATGCCTGTGCAATTTCATGCAAATCAAATTCAATTTACAGTGCTTTTACTTCATCTGCAATTAAAAGTTGAAAAAAGAGGAAGGAAAAAAAGCTTCTCAAGTAGAGGCTATCTATTTCTTCATAAATAGGACACCTTTTCAGAGACTCTCTTTTATATGCAGTGGTAGAGATGAGATCTGTACAAAACACAAAGGAATAAAGTATCAGTGCTCAGTATTGTGAGGGCATTGCCCAGATTCCCTGTCAAGTCTCAGTTCTGTACAGGCAATAATAACCATTACTGGGCTTTTTGGGTTTCAGTCACTGCTGTGACTCTCAATACAATGAATACAACACAAAAAAACATTTTAAAACTGCTGATAAAACCCCTTTCTTTTTCCACCTTTGAAAAAGTGTTGGGAGAGTTTCTGACAAAAGAAGGAAGTAATTTCAATGAAAGGGATAATAGGAAGTATATTGAATGAGAAAGAGGATGGAGGGCAGGAAATGCAACAATAAAGTTTAATTAAATTAAAGAACAAGCTCCAGCAGTGAAGTATATGCTGGAATATTTTTTTCTCTAAGAACTGACAGAAAAAGTTTAACATAGGTTATTGAAGATAAAAAATATAACCATCAGATATAATATAGAATATACTGATCTTTGATTCAAAAGATAATGTTCCACTGAATATCTCCTCTTTTTTTAACAATTTACTTTCTGTAACATAGTTGAGGAAACCAAAAGGAGTGTGATACATGGAGGATCTAAACCAGCATCCTTGTAGAGATACAGGCCATGGAAGCCAATCAGTGTCAGAAAGAATAAGAAGTTACCATTATGAGTACCATAACTTAAAAAGGGTGTTTGAAATGATAGCTCCTGCCGAAATCAAAAGCCACTTCAAACCATATCCTGCTTTTTCAGCCAAAGACCTTATTAATCTGATAATATTTCAGCTCCTCCAGATCTAAAGGCCAGTGGGGAGGAAGGAGTTAAGTACCCAGCATAACTGAATGAAATCACTAGACACCTTACATATCAGAAATTCAAGTATATTAAAAAAATATCACAAAGTTTAGGGTTGAAGCCCCTAAAGTTTCCACCCAAAAATGTTCTTTTGCAAGCCTCCTTCTTAAAGACCAATACCCACATTGCTGTAATAGTGGCACAACAGAAGTTTGTCCTTAAATTCCACTATCATGCACTGCTTTAGAGGGAAGGTAGAGCTACAGATCCCTATGAAACTCATCAAGTTTCATACACTTTCCCCTTTTCAGTTGTGTGATTTTCTCCACATGGTGTGAAAGAAAAGTTCTTAAACCACTTGTGATTTTGTGATGACAGCATGACTTGCATTAGCCATGATAAAACCAACACATAAAGCAACTGTGAGCAGAATCCCCCAGGAGTGATAGAACAGGAGCTGGTAGGATGCTCTCTGTGCCGTGGACTTGCCACCACAAAGTGAAAAAACCCAAACAAAGTAAAACACTCGAGCTCTCAGAGCCCAGCACTCCTGGGACTGAGATCCCCACCTCACACTGCCTAGCAGAGGAACAGGTACAAGTCAGACTTATCACCCAGGACTAAGGGGCACAGAAGCAAAGGAACCTCTAGCAGCCTTGCCTGTCTCCCCACAGGATTTCCAGCAGGAGAGCTGCATTGCCAGTTGCCTGGCAATAGCTGAAAACTCACAGAGCACCTGAGCTACAATTGGATTTTGAAACTGACTGAAGAAAATATTTTTCCTCATATATTTTAACTCTCATATTTAAATCAATTGACACACCAAGACGATCAGTTATAAAAGGGGATGGTTCTAGCATTTGAGCATGGTTCTGGCTTCCTTTTCTTGACATTGCCCAAATCTGATTATCTCCATTTCAGTAGCAGTTAGCAATACAGTATTTTAGCCAGCATTCTGGGAACTGCTGGTCAAAAAAAAGAAAGAAGAAAGTAACATTATAATTGAGCTCCTGTCAACAGAGAGTTTCACAGACTATGTTTATAATGCACTTGACAGAGAAAATGAGTATTTTGTAGGGGTAATGATTAATTCATATATATATATATATATGTATATATATATATATATATATATGATTTACTGTCACTGTTTCCAGTGCAACCAAAGCAGCACTACTGAAAGGAAGATTCCCATACTATTGTTAAAAAAGGTAAAAAAATACCCCCCAAAACAGCTGTTAAGAAATTATTCCATATAGTAGATCAATCCTTTTTCATACATGGCTTTTTTACAACTTCTTCATTACTTTTCTTCATGGCAGAAGTCTAACATTAACAAAACCCTGTAGAGCTATAGACTCTCTTTAGGAGCATATTGTCTGCATTTACTGTTTACAAATAGTAAAAAATTTGGGGGTATTTTCTAGTGTAGTTTACATTTGGGATAATATTTTATATATACAAAAACATATATACATATATCTATGTGAGATATATATATATACAATTTCAATACCTTGGCAGACAATTTCATAACACTGGTAAATGGCACTTAAACTGAAAATAGCTTTTATCTTTAATTGTCAAACAATGAAGTTGTCTTATGTTAAGTATTTTTCTTGAAAGGAATAATGTAAAGTGGCAGAATAACAGAAGCCTAACATGTTGCAAAGGACATAAAAATTAACCTATAGAATTTAAAGCACCTTGAACACTATAGAATCTATGAGCCATAAAGGAGTATGGGGACAACACTGTACAGGAGGTTTACAAAACATCTTGTCAGCAACCAGATGTCACTGCTGAATTTAAAAAAAATGTATCCTTTCTGTACTTCAGCATCAGGTTTCTAAAGAAGTATATTTAGTCATATTTGTAACTCTTCTGGGAAAAAATATACCCAAGAATATATGTATTTTTAAGCTCGTGGTACCAAGTTTTTATCATTGATCATGCTGGCTTTTCTCTGGCCTCCCACACAATTTGAGAGCAATGGCTGTCTCAGGTATTCAGAGCCTTCAGCTGTGCTTTGGGTTAAGCACCATCTCCTTCTCTCTTTTGCTGGTTTTGGCTAAGGTAGGGTTAATTTTCTCCCCAGTGGCTGGTATAGAGCTGTGTTCTGGCGGTGTGCTGAACAGTGTTTTCATTATTGCTGGGCAGGGCTCACAAGGAGCCAAGGCTTTTGCTGCTCCTTGTACAGCCAGGACAGGTGACCCAGGCTGACCAAAGGGATATTCCAGACCATGTGACATTATGCTCAGGGTATAAAGTAGGAGGAAGAAGAAGAAAGAGGAGATATTTGGAGTGATGGTGTTTGTCTTCCCAAGTCACCATTCCCCTGCTCTCCTGGAGGTGGCTGAACACCTGCCTGCCACTGCAAAGGGATGATTTAACCTCTCGTCTTCTTTTGTTTTGCTTGTGTGGATGGCTTTTGCTTTCCCTATTAAACTGTCCTTATCTCAACCCACGAGTTTTCCATCTTTTACCCTTCAAATTCTCTCCCTGATCTCCCAAGTGGAGAGGGAATGAGTGGCTGCCTGGGGCTTGGCTGCTGCTGGGGTTGGACCACAGTGCATGTCCATTTGAAGAAATTAACTCTACTTCTGAAAAGAACCTGTTCCACAAAGACGTAGAAGCAGATTATTCTGTGTTGTATAAAAGCCTCTGAAATCAGAGAGCATATCTACCTGTCTCCCACTGGATACCCTCTGGCAAATCCATGGGTGTACAGAGAGCACCAACACAACACACAGCGGGATCATCCTATGACTGCAGAGGGAACAGCTGCCTCTGTGGGCACTGCAACTTCCAGGTCAGCTCAAGTACTCCCAGAGCATTTCTCCTTCCCAGCTCGTTAGTTCTGTCTACTCTGTTGTGTGGTATTTATTTATTTTAAACCTGATGTGATTTGTCATCTTTTCTACAAAAGGGCTGATCAATGTTCCCCATTACTAACTCTAAGCTATCAGACCCAAAAAATTCATTTTTCATTGACAGCTCAAATTCATATGATCATAGCAGCAGTGCTAACCCCTAAAAAATAACAGGAGCACTTCACCAAAGGCCTAAACACTGTTTGATATAAGAATTGAGATATTTCAAAGCTGCTCTCAAAAGCCTTGGCATTACTTTCAAGAGTAGATGTCTTCTGCTGCTTCTCCTCAAGACTCAGGGAGCTAAATGCAGTCCTTCAAGTGCAGTCTTTTATGACAGGGGTTAGTATTTCAATCAGGATTCTAAGATTCAATATTTTTTTCCTGAAATACAATGCATATACTGCATTTCATAAGAAATTAAGGGTTAGAACTTCGAAAAAAAAAATCTTTAACCTTCATTCAGTTCACTTAGACCATTTCTATTTAAGAAGACCAGTGCCATCTTGTAGAATAAAAACATAAGACTGAAGCACCACTGTGTGCAAATGCAGCATTTAAAACACATTTAAAGTTTTTAAAGGCTTCTAACAGGTGCAACCAAGAATGTTTCAGAAGTGTTGGAGGCTATGAGAAATTGACTTATTCAAAACACAACTTGTCAAAATTGTTGCCTTATGATTAAATTGTAATATCTCTCCTTTTTCCTGTATTACCATGAGACCCTTCTAATTAAGATCCCTGGTTTCTTAAAGTAGATTAGCTAATCTATTGTGTGTTCTAGAAAAGCCTTTTTTACAGACATGCTAAATTAGATCAAACAGAGAACGTTCTGACTGTCAGGAGAAACAAATATAAACAAAGGTCACAAAAATCAGTATTATCTTGATACCTGTTAAACTTAAATAGTGTTCAGGAACAAAAGAGTTGTGATAAAATAAATTGGGTGTTTAATGTGTATGAATATGTAATATTTATATTTAATGGCCTATTGTTATAAATTATAAATGTACTTTAAACATGCATATCATGATAGCCCATTATTAACTATAACTATTTTGTCAGGCAGTAATTTGCATTTAATAATTTCAGTCATTTTGTTATTCAGACTTTGTATTTTTCCTTTTGAGTTCTTTTACTTCTCTCTTCCTCTGAGCTTAGGTTACTTTTTCAATGCAGCAAACTGTTGGGATATAATGGTTAAATAATGTGAAATTGCACTGATGCCAGTGAAATAAAAGCGAGTTTTACAAAACCAAGTTCCTTCCCTGAACATAATAACAGTAAATTTCTAGTGTCCTGTAGTGCAATATCCATTAGATTTATTATGTTGCAATTCCCAATCCCACTAGTTCTGCCTGAGGGTGAGTATATTACATTTCATCACAGTTTCATTTTCTCCTACAGATGAGAAATGGGAATGCTATTGCAGTTATGTAGAATGCATGTGTTAAATCTGATCTCTAATAAAATCAAACACATCACAACTCACAGCACTTTAGCACAGTGTCGGCAAAATGAAACACCATCTGTCATCATGTAGAGACTGCCTTATTGTAACACAAAATCAAACTGCTCAGTGTGAACATTGTTATTTAATAAATGGGTAAATGGAAACTGATCATTATGATCTTATTTATTTTAAATGACTGGTTCAAGCTACAAAAAAAATGCATTATAACTTATCAATTAGATGTATGGACATTGCACTAACACCAAGAGCAAACATCCATAAGCCAAGCCAAAATTTTAAATGCCTTCAGTGAAAGAGTGAGATAAATATGCGAGACACACACTTACAACAAAGACCTGCCAAAATGTAGGCTAAGGATAGAAACTGATGGAACAAAAATTCACTGTCTGTACTCATGAGACAAAACCAGCTGAAAGCTATGTTGTTAAAGAATAGCTGCTTGTAGCAAGCAGGTTTAAAAAAAAGCAAACATCATGCTCTGGTCTGAATGAATTACAACGATAAAGGTTAGTTATCACCCCAACAAAAGCTGCATTCCTAAGAGCTTCTACTTTAGCCATTTTAACACATATCAGAGTGAAGAATGATGCAACATATTTGCTGTTAGTATAAATTAATTGCCTTAAAGAAAAAAAGCATTCATCAACTGAACTGTTCATTCCTATTGACAGCAACAGATCAAACAAGATTTCAGGTTTATAATTACAAGAACCTAGATTTGACAATTTAAATGCCAGCTCCTAGTTATATAGGTTATTTTTGCTATTATAACAAAAACCTAAGTCATTTATCTTCAGAAAGGATCTTCACACACTGAATATGTAGTTTTCAAAGAGCTATTACTGCATCTGCAGAGACAATAACATGTGCTGACAAAATCTTAATAGTCCCATTGCCCTCATATCATATTTAAAGGACCCATGAGCCTGGTAAGATGTCAACAGAAGTATCCAATGCAGCAGCACTGACACTCTGTGATGTGTAAGGGAGCAAACAGAATGCCAGTAAAATCTCACGTTTATGAATGTGAGAATCTTCTCCATTACACCAATATTGTATCATCTTGAACAGCCATTAGCAGTTCAGCAGAAATGCCCCATGCTATGAATACATTTATGATTATTTTGTTCATTGTATTGGCTTTGGAGGTTATATATAGCTTAAATATATCATAGAAGCTATCTGTTTTTTTTTTCTTCAAGGCTTTTCTTTAACCATTTAAAAGAAATGTTTGCCTTAAAAAAAAAAATCACTATCCCTTGTTCCAAATATGTAATTTATTTTTTCATACGGGTAGTTTAGAAGCCTAGTAGGCAAAATGGGTGCAGACAATGAATAAAACCTCATTACTTTTACAGTAAAAATTTGGTATATGTGCAGTTCTATTTTGTGTTCCATTGATTTGGATGGCACATACGATTATTTTAAAAATGACAGACCAATATGTATAGACTTAAATAAAATTCTCAACATTTGGGACATTAAACATCAGGGCACTTATTTCTTCTTTGATTTGCCTTGTTGTTCTCGGGCCTTGAAACACCAATGTTTGTCACAGAGAAATACCTACCAGACAAGACCCCAATAAAACATAGGCACTGAGCGGTAAAATAAAAACAGTAAGTGTCCTTTATCCTGCTAATTCTCAAGGCACTGTGTGAGAGAGTCATTTACCTACCACCGAAATGCAGCCACTTGCAGGGAGAAGCACAGCAGCTGTTTAAGAGCCGCATTAACGCCGCTCAGCAGCGCGGGACAGGCGGCCAGGAGAACACCCTATTGAGATGAAAGTGGAAAGAGAAATTACAAAATCTAACCATAATTACCAGGGCTGGATTAGGGCCAGAAAACAGTCACTACAGCATCTTGAATAACCACAATAATTCTGCGACTTGGTTTTATAGCTCAGCCAGGAGATGGCATCTCAATCAGCACTGAGCTCTCTAAGGCCATATTGGGACACTGCTTTTAGTGCAGAGCAAAAGGGAAATTAAGGATGGAGTACCAGCTTTATGTGTAGTTGTCATGGCTCTTGTTGCCTGAAATTAGATCTTGAACATTAATTTAACATAGAGTTTTTGTGTTGATTATATCAGATTAGGAAGTTATACAATCGTATATGAGGCTTTTGAGAACACTGAAATATTCTGCACACAGGGAACACTGATATATTTTCCGTATGTGCTTCATTTATTAAAGCACTTATACAAGGGAGCCCTCAGAGAAGGAACATCTTTCCAGAGAGACTCTGGAGGTTTGGTTGCTAGGAAGTTACATATGCTTCTCTTTTTAATGAGATTTAAAGTATCATGCATTATATATTATTTTCTACATTTAAGATATTCACCATTATTTGCTTTATTTTGTACTTCATTCTGAACTTCTGGAATGTAATCTCTCTGCGTACAAAACAGCTTTTATAAAGAATTCCCTGAGAAATTCCAGAGAGGGTACCTTTCACATTTTTTTCCTCAAAAAACCCCAAAAAAATAATAAATAAAAAAACCCAACAGCTCATACAGATATTTCCTTTATTGATATGCCTGCTGCAGGCATTCATTCATCAAAAATTTGTTTCCACCAAGTGAAAAAAGAATTAATCTCGGCCTATACCTCAGTACCCATCAGTGTGGATACTGTGGGCCTTCTATGTATTCTCTTCTGGTTTCTTACAATAAGAATCCCACTAGCTTTATTTTCAGAAGAGATGTTTAAAAGTCTGCCTCTTCTATTTTCCTGAACATTACAGAGGTAGCATTTAAAGAGAAATTTTGTAAGAACAAATCACTCTTCTTACCTTTAAACTTTTTAAATGAAGGCACAGCCATTAGACAAAAGAAATTCTAAACTGATGTAGTTTTAACTGCCCATCTTTCAAAAGCAAATCATTATGTAAATGCACAGCAGAGCCAACTTTCTGCATGGCCTTTCTTCATTTACATAATAAGAGATGCTAATCAAAGGTCAAAAAATGGTAGCATATATTTCTGCTGAAATTAGAGACTGATAAGGAAAATTACAACATTAGTTTTTGTTTAAGGAACTCTTTTGAACTGTAAATAGTTTTCAGAACTGTATGTTTAATATGCATAAAAAATGATGGAATGTGCTTTTCACCAGATCCTTGTACCATTATTTAATTGTGCTTGCATTGCAAATAGAAACAAATACAGCAATTTCAGTATTATAATTCAGCACAAATTGAGAAGTGTGAAAATGATAGTTGAGTCGTAGTACAAGTTGTGCACATGCCCAAAGTGCAACAGTAGATATCCTGCAGTATGGCATAACTATCACTCATCTCTTCTGTGCAGTGTTTCCTGTTCCTTCTCCACACTTCCCAAAAAAATTGTAATTTCTCCTTTCTCTCCATTTCCTACTGTGGCTAGAAAGTATGTATCTTTGTTGCTAAACTATGACTCAAGGCTAGTTACAAAGATCTAAAAGCCAAGTGAAATTTCTGTAGCAGGGGCAGGAAGAACTGTGACAATTTTTGTTTTGTTGGTTTTGGGAGATGTTTTTTTTTTTCCCCCAGAGAAGCCCTCAGCCTTCCTTTCAATTTGGGCACAAGCAATGTGCTTGGATACAGCTGCTGTCTAAAGCACAACACCCTTCTGATACCAAGCCAAAGTATGAAATATGATTCAATCAGAGAAGTACAAACTAAAATGTATCACATAGTATTAGAATTTTTGAAGTTTAAAGAAAATTTTGCCACTCCAGTATTCAGCCTTGGCGTTTTATTTTGTTGCTATATTCTGATTACATTAAAAACACAAGGAAAACTTATTTATGGCTCCTGCCATCCCAGCTTCCAATTTAGAACTTCCCACTGTAGGCAAGAGACAATTCAAATTCTATAGGCATTCACAGAAACATCAACCAACCACCATATGATGCTACTTCTTTGTGCAATCCAGTTTCTTTTTAATTTTAAACCATATTGTCAGAATAAAATTTAAATGACAATAGCAACTGCTGTCATTGCTTTTTATCCTGTTAATGTTTCCAAAGCTCTCTCTCAGTAACTTTGGTATTTGCTGTGTTACATATTGCTCCTGTAACACTGACAGATATGAACTTCTCGTTCCTGATACCCTCTAACATAGGGAAAGTCTCCAGATTTTAAAACTGGGATACTGAAGCTGAAAGAGATTTTTAATTTAAGCCATCCTGAAAATCTGTATTAATATCACAAATTAAACCCAAAGCTCAAAAAATGTAGTATGGCAATCATATCAAATAGATAAATAAAAAGATAACTCCATAAACACAAAACCATCCTAGTTGCAGGTAGAATATTTACTGTTTGACCTGCAACTCTCACACTCCACTGTCACACATAAATCAGATTTTTGCAATACAGGGATATTTCTCTTGCAATTGCAGCAAAATCTCATTAAAATGAACTGGCAGACAGAATATTTCTATCTTACAGAAAACTGGTGAAAAGCCAATAAAAAATTCCTTGCCTACACTTTATATTCAAAAATTTTCAGCTACTCTAGCTGTAATATTTATGCTGTCCATGTGGCTAGATATATTCAAGCTGTAGAACACAGTCAATATCCTTCTCACATACAACAAAATAAGCCATGTCTTCAGATGCCTCCATGCACTTTTGCCCACTGATTTACCATTAAACTGCCACCACGGAACACTGAAATAATAACTCCTGAAGCACAGCTTACATTTTTTCAAGCAGTTTCTTGGAGGTTGGCTTTTAATTCCCCTCAGAATATATTTGATGGAAAGCACACTGGTTATTTTTATAAGCTGGCAGACTCACAATAAACTATCTTCTCTCAATTACCAATAATACACACTCTATGTTCAGCTTAGGTTTTTGTTCAGAACAGAGTTAAAGAACTGCAACCACAACCTTCTCACATAAGTTCACAACTTGAAAAAGCAAAATTATTCACTTTCCTCTGGTACTATAATCCCAGAAATTTTCACAAGCACTGATAAAGTTTTAATTAAAACAAACAAAGTTGATTATTCCAGCAAGTAATGCCTTTTTTGCTGAAGTGCTCAGCTTCAGTTTGTCCCTGCAGAAAAGGCCATGTAAAGGAGGGTGTGAAGGGGAGACAATATGAATATTTTGCTATAGGTGTATGAAAAATGGAAACATTCTGCCAAGGAAAGAAGCTTTTTCTCTCCCCTAGCGTTAGCTGTGCTATACAATCTAGGAAAAGGAGAAGGCTGTCTTTCAAAGAGGATTTTAAACATACTGTGTTGATACCACTTTATACAATGGCTTCTAAAGGGACAAATTATTTAAAGTTACAATTTTTTTAAGTTCTCAAAGTGAAAGATAACTGCCTAAGAAAGACAATGAACTAGTGACAGAAGCAAAATAGAAGAGGATTTTTTCCTTCTGGAAATTCAGGTTTACTAGGAATCTTTTCCTGATTTTTGTTAAAAGTAAACCAAAATAGAATATCATATACTCAGGACAGACATACAAGTGGATAATAGGCCTATAGCCTGCATGAGGGAGGTTGTACAGTGACCAGAAGAATCAGTTTGGTCAGAAGCTTGGCAATGAACCAGAGAGCTCAAAGTATAAGAATCTCACAAACCCAGGGTATGGATCAGCCAAGACCTCTTCCTGTTCATATTCCTGCTGCTTGTTTTTGAAGCAGCACAGAGTGGGGAAGGTGGGTTGATCCCTGTTCTGTGTTCCCAGACAGGATGTCATGCAAGCTCATCATTGACAGGGACAGCCTTACACCATACCCAGATCACCCATCCACCTTAACACCAAACTTGTCTCAGGGATGTTAAAATGGGTCTTCCTGCCTTGGGATCATTAGCTCCTCTGTCAGCTTTGGCACTGGCACAGAACTGAATGACCCCAGCAATGCTACTGTTCAAAATTCAGTTTCCCTTAAACTGTTCATTGTAATTCTTCAACACTCAAGAACAATGAACTTAATTACACACTAATGTAATTCATTCTAATCCTGCAGTTAAGCAATGAAGAGATGTTGTTATTTACTAGACATGTGAAAAACACCCACAGTAACAACTTAAAATATGCAGAATTCATCTGCTCAGTTCAAACTTCACACTCTGACTTTCATCCCAAGTTCCTCTAAAGACTGACTCACCATGCTTGAGAGAGCTACAGGACATATACACTAATCCATGGCTTGAGAAGACATAAAGCAAAAATAGAACTGCTTCCACCACATTCTTTTCTTCCTACAGGATCCCAATGACCCACTTAGTGCATAGTGTGTTCAGCAATCAGAAAAAAGAGAAACCTGTTTCAATATTTTCTTCTCATTCTCTTGGGAACATTTGGATTCTACTGAAGGGCATGAAAGCAAATCTGATCAGATTTTGGGTATGAACTATTTGAATTGACTGTATTTAATAAGCAGAGTTTGTAAATAAGCTGTATATAGTAAGGACTAAACAGTATGAATTCAACTGTGCTTCAGTGCGATAAAATCTAATTAAGTTTCAGGAGAACAAAGTGTGAAAGAACACAAACAGGGCTGAGTAAATTATACCCAAATATAGTACTGAACAAAGGGCACAATATGGAGAAAAAAGTTCTCCAAGAAGAACACACATTCTTTAGTAAAAAATGTGTTAGTGATCAAAATATCCAGAGTAAACAACAAAACAAACTAAAACAGGAAAAGGCAGCACTTATGAGATACAAAGCACGAATCCTAAGGGAAAAAAAAAACAAGGGTGCACAGACTAAGTTGAAAGAAGAAGCCAACAGCATAAATATCTAAGACTAAGAACCAAGTACCACCCAGTTACTGCACATAAAAACCAAGAGATCAGCTTAGGAGATGGAACTACCACAGATCCATCACAGGAAAGAAAAGAGCAATTTATTAAAATAGTAATCATAAACCTCGAGTTAATTTTTTAATCATTGTCTAAAAAGGAGCTTCACAAAGGAATTGTCAGAATTATAGGTCACAAGAAGGTAGCCCAGAGGTCTAAAGACAACCAGGTAAAAAATAGAAGAATTTTGAAAATGAAAAGTCACCTCAAGTCTACCCAACAAATTAAACTACAAGGATAGGAAAAACTTTTATAAGTAGTTGGTATAAAAGTTTTCTTTGATTAAACTGTAGATGGTTGTAATATGAGAAACATTTTTATTGTATATTGCCCCCTTTTCAACATAAATTCCAAGAAATCTGACAGGTCTTTTCTTGCCTTACTAATGAGGATTAACATGCTTTCAGGACAGATGGTTTAAAAAGTACAAGTGAAATTTTAATAAAAATCATGACATCAAAGTAGTATGTCTAAACAGATAATTAAATTGTAATCTCAAGTCATCAAGCTGAAAGTTTACATTCAGGAGTAAAAACAAAAAGAACCACATAAAAAAAATCTAGATCTTTATTGAGGAGACACAGTAGAAAGAATTGAAGTTGCATGGATTTTAGAAACGTCACTAAGTCTCTGCTTCCACCTCCATTCCCTTTCTGTCCTTTCAGTCTTTTATTTCCCTCTGCACCGCACAACTGAAAAGAGCATTTGGTCCAAAGTCATTAAGTAGGGTATTGGGGTGAGCCACATATGTGGATAGGGAACTGGCTTAAATGTCACAGACAGAAGCTGTTTATGAGACAGAGCAGTTTGGGAGAGAGGGATTAGTGGAATGCCACAAGAATCAGTATTATGCCCATTATTGTTCATTTTATATATCACTGACCTAGGAGATGAAATATGCATGAAGGTGAAGAAATTTGCTGATGAAACAAAACCAGGGAATAGAGCTTGTAAAGACAAAAGGAGAAAGGCAATAAAATTCTGAATGACAAATAGACCAGGATCACAGGCTGATACTGTTAGTGGTTTCACTGGCATCTGCAATTCATTGTAAAGAAAGGTAAGGTTATGAGATGACAAAAAAGAAAAAAAAAAATTAGTTCTCTCTCCATGGCCATATGCCACAAAACATTTAACAGGAGTTGAATATGGTCCTAGTCCTGGAAAGAACTTTAAAACCATAAACACAAGGATTAACTGTATTTAAATTAATAAGACAAGAGATTCTAGGATAGATACAGAAAACAAGATTAAGACTTGGAATAAAGCATTCTAATACTACACAGGGGACTTGAAGCCACATTTGGAATGCAGCCGTAGTTCTTGTCCCATATTTGAGGAGTGAAGATAATATGAGGGCAATCACAGAAATTCTAAAAGTTTAGTTCACAAAAGAGTGAGCAGATAGTATTCTTTGAAAAAATACCCTGGAGACTGAAAATCTCCTTGAAATATATAGAATATTGAGGAGAACATAGGCAACAAAATACATCCTCTTAAAGTGAATGGAATATACCAAGTTGAAGATTATTTTAAAAATTTCTTTTCCTCAACTAATCTATTTCCTGATTACACAAAGTTCAGAGAGGAAAAGGAAGTATCATAACCACTAGCATTACCAGAATGGCTCTATCAAGTGATGGAGAAGGCTTGAGTGATGATTCAGAAGTCCTGAGTGTCATGCCACTGTACTTCTGTAGCAAAAGCAATTTCACATCATGCTATATGAGTTACCACCAGGTGTTGGCCAGCACCAGTTGCCCAAAGAAAAATATTGAGATGTTATAATTATTAACATCAACTCAGACTGCAGACTTCTCAAGCCCATATCAATAGCACAGATATTCCACAAACAAGGACTTATTAATCAGTTTTTGAAACGGCAAGGAATTGCTTATAATGTGGAGGGCACACCTTGCCACAGCACATAATTTGAAATCATACACTACTTCACAATAGCTGCACAGTGATCCAGGCTAGAACACATTCCCTCATCTTCCCCTGCCTTCTCTTCAAAATAGTCTTGGTTGTTTTATCCAGGTCTCATCAAAACCTTCTTGGAAATGCAAGATTCTTATGAGCTTCACAGAAAAATAGATCCACCCTCAGTCATTCAAGCATATTCTCAATATATGAAATATCTTCAGAATTATTGCATGGCACAAGGGTTTAGTGACCAGATCTACATGATCACTACTACTACTACTACTACTACTACTACTATTAATAATAATAATAATAATAATAGTATTGTTTTCGATGTAATGCTGTTGAATTGTGGGGTTTTCTTAAAATGTGCTATTTTCCTAGACTGAATAATCTTTATGCACCAGCCTTAGTAACTACCAAAACCAACTTAATATTATTAGAATATTATCAACATTCATTATATTTAATTTGAGAATCTGACAAGAGATAATTTTAAATACATTTTCACTGAAATTAAAATCACAAGTTGTAAAATTAATCCTAGAAGTGTCAGTTGTAATGTAATGTAATTTCACTCTCCTTGAAGTGACTCTTTTTTAACTGCTGCAGATTGGAATCCCAACAAAAAAAATAAAAAAAAAAAAAGAAAAAGGCAGTGACATAATTTAAATACCACAATACCACACTAGCTACCAGCAGCAAGATAAAGTGAACTGGGACAGATGAGTTCACTTGGTTTGATAACCATCTACAAATACACAAGTCACATTCCTGTCATCCACATTAATTACCCAAATGTAACTGGCGCTCATGAGCTAACACGGTGTGTAAAACATAGCAACAGCACTGCCTTAGGTTGAAGAGAGAGACAGAAAGAAAAAGCAAAATGAAAGAGTTATTACCTCAATGTATTGTCAAATTTGATTTTGATGCAAGGAGTGTTGTTAGGAGTTCTGAGGGTGCCCCTCTGCCCTTTAAGGTCTTCGGTCTTGTTGGCCAGCAGAATAATCACAGGAAATATTTTAGGGGGAGCCCATTGTTAAGAAGGCTCCTTTGCACTTGATTTATCACCTCTGCCAGCAACAGATCACTCAAAGTTCCTCGAAACCAGGAGAGGCACAGGAGATCTTAATCAGAGTAGTCAGTACTCCATTTTTATCACCTAGCAAGTAAGGAGACTATTTAGACAATTCCTTTAACTTCTATCATTTGTTCCTCTGTCATTCCTAGTTAGATCACAAATAGCTTAGGATGTAAACCTGCATTTTATATACTCTAAAATCAACATAAAATGAAGCATATGCACTTGGATTTTAGGAGGGTGTGTGAGTGCAGGCACGTGATTATCAGTATGTTGGAACACTTGCAGAAGCTTTTTAAAACCCAAATCAATTTGCTAATCATAATTACTGGGGAAATACAAAAGTATTCTGACTACTTATATTTGAGACCTGCTTAGAGAGAACACATCTTACACGAACAGGATAGTAATAATTTTAATCTCCAAAATCAAAGCTAAATAGAATCAAAACAAGCCAATGGCCTTGTAGAAAGCCTAGAAATACTTGCCACGTTAGAACTGTACAGCAGTGGTAAGCTGAACTTGCTAAATGGTATTGCTCACTTTGGAGGATAATTATATTCCCTAAATAAGCTATTTAGTTGTACTCAGATGGAACAAGAAATATTTTGCTACTGCTGATTCTCATTTATATTGCAATTCTTACATATCTTGCATAATTAGTGTTAATTAAGAAGTTACTTACCAGCGTTGTCTTTTCAATACCAAGTTTGACTTTCCAAATGAGACTTATAAATATTATGCATGTGATAAACAGAATTATGTGACAATACCTTGTATCATTACTGGGTTTGTAAGAAAATCATTTCAATTGGTGGAGGATAGACCAGGTTTCCTGTTAGTGCAATAATTGAAGTCCTTTACAGAATGCATTTCCTGTGCATTTCTGCTCTTTAGTGTGGCCATTACTATATTACATTTGCACATAAACCAGGAATTAAAAGAAGGCTTCCTTATGTTTAGAGTAATTTCCATTTGCTTTGTATTGACATAAATGAGTTCATAAGGTACAAAGGGCTAGAGATTCAGCATTTAAGTTTATGGGCATTTGTCCACACTTAACTTAGAAAATGCTGCCTCCTGTGACAGCAGGGAGAAAGAATCACTACTGATTGCAAATAATTTTATACAGATGTTTGCTTACAGGCAAGCAAGCCTAAGAGAATAGAGCAGAGGATAATGATACAGACCAGGCTTGCCAAAAACTAATTCACCAGGTTTTAATCAGAAAGTAGATGACAACTGATGACTTTACACAAGCTGTTCTGATATGCATCATGAGATGCCAAATAAAGAACAAAAGGCACATTTCCAAAAAAATACAGTACATGCCCTAAAAGCCTTTGCAGTTCTAACACAGATGTTATTTTAGTATTTTCAGTCTCCCTTATAGTTTACTTATAGTTCCTAAAAAACAACAAAAAACCTTTTATTCTCTTGCAACAGATCCTTAAATGCAAAAGCCATTTCCTGGCACCCCCATCTCTATATGTCACCACATATTTTAAATACACATCATCAGCGATATAAAATTCAAAATATTGGGTCCATTTAGAAATGTCCATTTAGAAATGGACAAAGTTATCTTCATTTATTTCTTGAGTCTTTAAAAAAACACCCTAATATCTGCCTTTAAGTTGCTCCCTTTAATTTCTCTTTCTTCTCTTGTTTTTCCTCTGTCCACAAGAAATAACATCTCAGCAACTCATTTTCCCTGTCCCATGCCAGACGGGGGGGTGGCAGCCGCAATGAAAGATGACAGAAGAATCTGTCCTCCTTAAGGTGCAACATCAGTCTGCTGAGAGAGACTTTTTCCTTCACCTCACCATTCTCAGTTCACAAGACTTGCTCTGGACTAAAGGACAGGGAAGTTCACTGCTCCACAGCCTTATTTTGCTTTCTGTGTAAATCCCAGTAGCACCCCCTTACTTGACCTCATATTGTTGCTGGCTGATCCTACAGATTGTTTTCCTTCAACTTCTTTAAGTGACTTCTCTGAATGTCAAACCCCTGATGGCGGAGCTGTTTCTTTTCCTTAAATCATCCACAAGTTCTACAGAAAACTTTTGTGTCACATCTTTGCAACAAATTGCACACAACCACAAAAAAAGTTTTATCACTTCTTATATGAAAACTCTTAAATAAATCAAATGGCGGTCGATTTTTTATTTTTTTCAGGGAGTAAAAATATATTTTGTCAGATTAAGGATGATTTCATAATATACCATTTAATCCTCTGCAGTAGAGAGAAGTAGCACAATCTGTTCCATATTAGTTACAAGACTGTCACCTCTTAACAGAAATGCAGTTTTTACATAGAATTCACTAAATAGTACAAAAACAATCTGCCAGCTGCAAATTTACTTCCCCCAGAAATACAGTCCATAGCGCTGTGTTACCAAAATACAGCCCCAAACACCAGTATTGACCTTGATGCTCGAAGTGACACCACACAAAAGCAGACAGCACCTGAAAACTCAAAAAAGGGAAAAGAGAACATAAACCCACTGAAACTTGTCCATTTCCTGAATATTTTGCACCATTTCAAGAGATAATCTTGATGTCAGAGTTAACTAGTCAACTAGCTAATCGTAAGCTGGAAGCAATTTTAGCTACTTTCAGTATCCTTGATAAACTGGTGATTCAATATGCCAGTGTGAGTGATGAATTTCAGTGGTTTCAGGATGAATTTTACAGTATATTATACATGTCATAACAATCCCACACTCTCCAGAAGTTAGTAGTCATGGAATACATCACACAGTTTGACAAGCAAATCTCTCAACAAGATCTACGTTTATCTCCTATGACCTACAAAGAAACTCTTATCGCAAAAAATGGAGCAAGCCCAGCACATCTCAACGTAAAGACAGATTGAGACAAATCTATCTGCTTTACAGAACAGCCTCAGAGGACTATCAAAGTAAGCTAAAGATATATGTGCTCTCCCACAGCAAGATTTTTAAATCTATCTTAACCCAAACTAGGATGTTCACAGCTTGGGGAAAAAAAAAAAGAAAAAGGAAAAAAAAGGGGAAAAAAACCCAGACCTGTGAAGTGACAGGAACTAATAAGGAAACAGATAAGTTCCAAGGTCTTACATTCCATGTATTGTACTAAATAGCATCCTAATAGTGGGTAAGGATCAACTGTAATTTCTGCCAGAAGTAACCAAGGAAACCACTCATCTAAAAGTGCAGACATGGCGGGGGAGGTAGGAAAGGAAATGGACTCAAATCCAAACTCTGAAAACTTGGAAAGCTATCTGCAGCAAGCCTCCAAAAGATGCAGCTGTTTGGAGAAACAGCTTATACATATTTATTGAAACTTTTTTTTGGTCTAAAAATCACAGTGAAGATGGAGCAGATTCTCATAGAGAACAGACAATATGGACTCTGAGGCAGCGGTGCTGTGGCACGTCAGGATTCACATTTTGGTAAGTCTTGCTCATAAGATCTGAGACTTAGGCAGGTCACAGAATCAAAGGAGGGTTTGGCTTGGAAGAGACATCAAAAATCATTTAGTTCTGACCCCTGCCATGGGCAGGGACACCCTCTACCTTTACAATAGTCTCAGTCAGAGCTGTCTGCACCAGTGAAAACTGAGTGTTTTGAGTGACTGAAAGTGGAGTAAACATCTGATTCTACATCCACCTAAAGAATGCACAAAAGCAGCCAGTTCAATCCTGTCTGGTAGCCCAGGAATACACCGGGCATGCTTGATCTCACACACTGGATCACAGATTTCATAAAGGATCTCAGTGTGATACTGAGAGCAGCCTCAGAAGATGTTTTAAATATGGGGTTGAAACTGGTTAGAAAACCTTTTAGCAGCAGAAATTAATAGAATTGCTCTTCATTTGCAGCACTACACTACAAGGTTTCTTTGCAGATCTCTGAGTGGCAAGTCTTTTCTTAATAAACTCAAAAATTAATACTGTAGGTGGCTCTTTAGAGCTATCCCTGACAATTCCCAGAAACTTTGTTGATACAGAGTACATACATCAGTAAAACACAGTCCAAAGTTTTTAAACTCAAGACATGTATAACTCCTTGTAGTATTTTGTCTACATGTTTAATGGAGCATTAATTGCTACCAGTTTGCAAGATGCAATTTACTAATTGTAGTTTACAGAATTGCATATAGAACCTTTCTTCATCCACCCTCCAATACCACTACAGGCAATTGAAAATACACACTGTTTTTCATAGAAATTTGAAAATTTCTTTCTTCCTAAAAATCAATGAGAATTTAGCATCTACTTGCCTTTGAAAAGACCACAATTGTCTCAAATATCAGGAATTTCTTATTACTCAGATATAAAGCTATTAATTAGTGGCCAGGACAGACCCTGCAGAAGAAATTGTGAAATTTTGTTTGTCTTGGTGTTAATTAGAGAACTTTTTCAGTCAGTTCTTCCTTAGGTTACCATTGTTACTTGATTATTTACTCTACAAAATGATTTAAAGCTTCCAGAGTACTCTGATTTAATTTCTAAATTCTATCAATAATAAATATATTAGTGGCAGAATATAGCCTGCAATACTGTTTGAATGTTCTGATGTCTATCTTATAATGAGTAGTTAAAATTTGCCACTTATTATTGGTTACACCATGGTTAACCATATTTTAGTTGGTTTTTCTCTTTTTTCCTTCCTATGTATATGATAAAGGTTTTTTGTTGAGTCTTTTTTGGGGGTTTTCTTCAATTTCAAACCAGTTAGAAATGGATTACAGCACTGCAGCTGGAGTAGAACAGAGAAGAGAAAGAGGAATGCCTCCATGCAAATTCACAAGCAGAGGAAACACTTTTCAACAACTTAAAAACCAGCTGCACAGCTAATTGGTCAAAATATTGGGGTTTTTTCCTCTTGAAAAAATAAAGAAGTACTCCATTTTACAGCCATATGTGCCCATCTTCTAACTTCAATGTGCCTTAGAGTTTGGAATGGGATGATCCTGTCTCTGTGAATTTAACTATTTAGATGAAGTGGAAAAAAGTCAAATCACAACAAAGATGGAGTGGAAATCTGTATGGATTTAGGAGTAATTCAGGAAGCAAAGCCTCAGACAGGAAGAGAGAAAGAAATACTGACGTAGCAGAAGTAAAATGAAGGAAGATGGTTGTAAATATATTTCTGGAGGGTAAGGGGAAAGACAGAGATTGCTCATTTTTTGGCCTAATGAATAAACCATTTTAGTTCCTCCCCCTTTATGCACCTGCTGCTTTGAAAAGCCCCTTCTACAACCAACAACTGAACAGCAAATGCTGCACAATGACTCAAATGTTGCTGGAGCCATGCCAGCAAAAATTACCACTCTTCAACCAAGATAAACATCATATTACTTCATTACCCTTTTAAAACATATGCAAATTAAATCCATTATTCTTTTTTCTTACAGAAATGAAGTTCCTTTGGCTGGAATTCAACAGCTCCCTTTGTCATCATTGACCATGAATGGATGAACTTCATGTAGATGATGCCCATTTCCCATCTTTGAATCAAACATTAATACCATTTGACAGTAATAAATAACATTTATCACAATAGGGATCTACTAATGATTTTCCCACTAAGCTGGCTCATCAGAACCTATCAGCTGACAACTGCATAAATGAGATTAGCATAACAGCTGCCTATGACAAATGTATCTAAATCATTTTAATGCCAGCTAGCTCTTTGATCTCCCTATCACGTTGTTGCCAAAACTAAATCCATTTCTTCAAGATACATGTTGTTTATTACAGATACATGTGTATATTCCACACCATTATGTACTCCAGAGAGTTCAGTAATTAAAAGAATTAAAAATACTGATTGGATACTGCCAATATAATGTAAACTCACAACACTGCACGTCAGAGTAGCATTCCATAGCCTACTTAATTCCCCACCTCCCACCCTGAATTGTAGGATTTAGTGTTTAATAGCTGTTTGTTTCTCTGAAACAAAATACATGTTTTAATGTAAATAAGTGTATTAGCTTCTCTCTGTATTGCTTACAGCAGCATCATTTTCGTACAATTTAAACTAATTCCCAATAATATGGGACTTGGTTCCATGCACACATCAAAGCAGCAATTCACTGTGTTTGTATAAATACAAAACTGACAGGGAAAGAAAAACTTGCTGGTAGAAAAATCTGTTTGTGTTTTAATTGGAACTACAAGCAAGACCTATGAGACTGTCATGCAAACTCATGAAAACAGATTTCAGCCTAAACCCAAGGTCAGTGGTTTTTTTCCACCTCTATAACAGGGTTTTTCAAAGCACCCTAACTTCCAAACACTTCGGCGGGTGACAGTCAATGAATTCCTCCACCTGAGTTCAGACTGTCAGAGGTCTTTATGTCCTTAAGGACGCAGGAGGATTTATTGATGACTCAAACATAAGGCAAAAGATGCCTTTAGGGGCTTCAGAATCCCAGTCAGATTCACAATCATGTCTTCTGTTTCCCCAAGTTATTTTCAAATATTTTTACTTTCTTAAATACGCTAAAAGTGTTAAACAATATGACTATTTGAATATATTGGCACCTGTACCTTTCCAAAGACTATCCCTCCTCCCCAGTATTGAATAATGTTGAAGCCACCAATTTGAAATTTGTAATAGAATTACCACTGATTTTCTTAAGCTTATATTAAGCTTATATTAAGACTTGACAAATAAAGTAGCATCAGCTATGTCTACACTTGAGTGTCCTCGACTTAAAAATCTGTATTCACACCTTTCATGGACTGTGTAGCTTTATGTGCATTTATTTTGTAGGTTTGTAGAGATTTGCATTTGTTTTCCCATCAGTGTTTTCAGGTGAGTTCTACACAGAAATACTCATAATTGTTTATATTTGAATCATCTTAAGGGCTATTCAGTGAACAGACAAACTAGATATATGTGCTGCATTTAAAATGACAAAAACACATATCCATTTACACAATCAGATAAGTAAATTCTAGAACATGAATCTTTTGGCTTCCACTAAGAACCAATACTGAGTGGCACCAGAGCTCAGTTCTCCTAGAAGTAGCCCCAGTTCATGGTGGGAAAGGTTTCTAAATGAGAACTTCGGAGGGTTTTGCAAAAGCATGGAAAATGTGCAAGTAGGAGAACTAATGAGATTGCAGAGTGAGAACTGTTAAAGTATTCAAGTTATAAGGCTTTGTAGCAAATATCTTGTTTTCAATGCTGTAACATTCACAGGAACTTCTTTCTTGCATTTCAATTAAAATTCATGGGATGTTTTCTTCACATATTTTTCAAGTGTGCTTGCATTTTTCCATATCTTTGAAAAATTTCTGGCCATTATTTCTCATGTAAAATGGACAGAATCTATGGTCTTTTGTCCAAGGCTTTTGTCTTGTGAAGCAAGCCATTTTTCATGGATGAAACTGAGGCACACACTTTCAGTTTTGACAGCATTTCTTATCATTCCCCACAGTTAGCATTGTCAACTTTCATTATTTAATTCTGAAGTACAAGGAAGGCTGATTTATACCCATGATGTATAATTACAGGCAGATGGAGTGCTTGGAAAGTAGAAACACTGAATTAGGGCTGTAGTAAGTGTGTTTGAGCTTCCTGTGAAAAGTCCTGTCTTTGCCACCAGCTAAAAACAAAAGCCAAACAATTTAAACTAAATTAATTCATGCTGTTGTAAGCACTGAGTTAATGAAAGTGAATACAAAACTAATAAAGTACATTGCTTATGGATGTGGGGTAATTTAAAATGTTTTTAAGTATAAATGATGAAATATGTTTGTATTAATCAAAATCATCTTTGAATGTGCTCATGGTCAAAAGCCTTTTTTTTTAACCTCCACTTCACTTGAAATCATTTTGACACAAGTCCACTCTGCATTTTGAAGTGAGAAGCGCTTTCTACAGTTCTTTCATATGTTAATATACAGTATATTTTCAGCTGTCTTTTTAAAGTTTAAACAAATGGAAGACTTATTAAGAAGATATCATAATTACATGCAGCTATTTTACTAGCTCTTATCTGAAGCAAAAGCAAGCAATTAGTTGAGAACATAAATTCATTCAAGACATTTACTGAACATGAGGGAATAGACCAGGGGGATAAAATTGGCTCATTTTACTGTTTCATCTTCCCTGCAGAAATACAGTAAACTTATTCTAGTACATTTAATGACACCTACAAAATAGCTTGGTTTTTTCTTTTTTTAAATGAACTGGTATTTCAGAAGGTTTTGAGACTGCTTAGCAAACATACAAAAAATAAAACTTTAAATCCTCCCCAGTAGCCATTTTAATAGGCACAGAAAACATCACTGGTGCAAGTGGTAACCAGTTCTCAGTAGCACAAATCTAAGCCCACTGCTGTCTTGAGATGTCATATCACTTTCAAATTATGGCTCACTGAAAAGTAATCACTAATAAATAGAAAAGATTTCTGCTTGAAGCTGAATGCAGACACCAAAAGGAAAATATTAGTAACAGTATTAGGTTTTATTTATTTGATTTTTCTCTGCATTTTAAGCATTCTATTCCCTAGTGATGATCACCACATCCCCCAGCCCCAGGCATTCAAATAGGTATATTTCACATTTCACACATGTTTAACATTAAACACATTAATAGATGTATAGAAGACTATAGAAACACTTATAAACTTTAAAACTAAGACACCTGGTTAAAAGAGACAGCTTGGGAGGGTGGGAGGGAGAAAGGACTCCAGGCCTTGAGCTGCAACTTGAGCTGTCACAATGATGGTGGTGACATGCACCAAAACATTACTCCCAAGCACTGCAATTGCTCCCAGCATGTCAAAGCCATGTTCCAGATGAACCTCCTGGGAGAATGCAGCTGACCACATTTAAGGTGCTGACCTCCACAGGGCAGGGGATGCTGAAGGCAGAAGGGACAAGACTGCATGGAAGCACAGGGGATGAAAAACTTCCTCATGGAGATATGGCATCTCCATTTCAAACTCTGTGTTTAAGACATCAACATTTCTGCTGTAACAAAAACCTTTAGTTAAGGGAGAGAAGAGGCAAAAAAGTCCAAGGTTCTTAATGGTTACTCCATTATAGTTTCCAGAATTACTAAAATCCTTCACTGGACTGCTGGATTTCTTCCCAGATCATCTGAGAGAGGTCTTCAGTACATAAAGTTATCGTTTTGTTAATACAGAGCTAAAAGTGGTGATTTTTAAGTTCTGGTAATCCAATATGCAATTAATACATAATGGTTACTTCATATGCTAGATTTCCTTTTCATATTCCTATGTGATGATTAACAGCCAAACAAAGATAACTTAAGACACATATCAAAAGTATTCCCTCCTCTGCTTTTGTTCTGTGGGTAAGCAGAAAAAAGTAGAAAAGTAGAAAAAAGATCTTTTTCCACTCTTAATGGAAACATGGATAGCAATTTGTCACATATTTAAAATAACACTTACGTGCAAATTCTCTTTTTCTAAAAAGAATAAAGTATATTTGTGCTGGCATTTGCCAAATCTTTCTAAACTAGTAGAAAAACCACTGCTTTTCTAGCAGCAGCATTTGTCAGCCACATAGGCAGAGAAGTATTTAATCTTTCTGCAGTTCTCTTCACTGGTAAATCTCAGTAATATTAATTCACTTTTGAGGAACACTCTAAATATATTGTTTTTCCCCTCTTGTTGCCAGTTGGGCTCTGAATTTTTCTTTTAATGAATGCAACATAATTAATGCATAGTCACTACTGAACTCAGCAAATTCATAATTAGTGACAATTTTGCACCTGCTGTTATGGGTAGATGCCATTCACTTTAATTTGATACCTTGATTATTCATTGGAAACTTCAGGAGACTGCAATTATCTTACACATTTCCTGAAAAGAACACAGCAGTCACAACTGGATTAAAAAAGAAAACAAAACAACATTTTTGAGAACTTTCTAGTAATGAAGACCCCAATGCAGTAATACAGCCATACTGGGTACATATGTACACATATTGCATTGATGAACATCATCCTTACGATGATGGTAATTTTTCATATGTTTACAAATAAACATGATGGTTAAACTTAACCACATTTTTAAGTTAAGCTATTACCTAAGGTGGAAGTATTATGGATATTTTTACACAATAGTTGATCCTGTTATTCTGTGAGTGCCTGTCTCCCATTGATATCAATCCAACTACACAGAACCCCTCATCTATCACATGACATTTCTTGTTCTGAATTCCAGTAGGTCTATGCTGCTGAAAGAAAGACCATATTGCAAATACAAGAATTGAGCACAAACACACTGTTTGCATGTGTCCTCATGACTGTATTCATCTTCCAGCTCCATATCCTACCACACCCAAAGGAATCAGGCATATCTGACCAGTTAAACATAATTTTGTTCTCTAAACTTATCTCCCAATAGATTTCCCATATATATGTTTATTTTTCCAGAAGCCTAAGAATCACTAGGACTTTCAAAAAGAAGAGTGAGAAAATAAAACCAGCCTGTATGGACATAGCAAAATTGAAACAACTTCTCTGCTAGTCCTGCAAGTGTTTTACAAGCCCAACAGTCAGAGGGCTAACAACATTTCTGTAGTCATACTACTAAAAAGAACAGAGTATATTTGACACATGCTGATGGGCCTGTTTATTTTCTAGGAAGAGCTGAAAATGCATCAAACTGTTCCAAAAATGGGCTGGCATGTGAAGAGTTCTAGACTCAATCCTGGATCAGCCATGAAACTATTATACAGCATGAAGTGTGACTCTCAAGACATTTCCAATTCTGCCTCACACTCCAGCATTCAAAAGACTAAACACACAAACATGGACCACTGTTAGCTGGTGACTGCACCTATTATCAATAATCAGGCCCTGCATTGTTTTGGGTGTTTTTAACATCAGCAAAATTGTTTCCTACCTTACCAAAGCTTTTTATCATTTCTTCGAGCAAGAAATATCATTGCATGGTATTCCTAAAGAATATGAATTCAAGTGTCACATTGGAAATAATTTGCATTCTTGAGTATTTTGTTTCAGTGGGTGACTATAGTGAACACAGGCTCACTGAATAGAAAACACTGGAATTCATGAAATTTGTTATTCAAGCTACTAATAAATCTACTTAAACGTGCTTTCTGCTGACTCAAGGATTGGCAATATGTATTAAAACTCAGTTTTAGCATACACCAAAAAAGCCATGAATGTCACATCTTAAATTCTGTCATGATGCTAGAATTTAAGCTCACTTTATCTCTGATCTGGACTATAAAGATGAGAAAGGTTTAAGAATCTCCTCAGGACACAGAGAAATCATCACCTCTGTTGCTGTAAACTAGCCATGGATGTGTCCTTGGGAGAAATATCTCCATCCATTTTCAATCATGTAAACATGTTCAAACCCATGGGAGAAAGAAAAGCTGCTTCTCCCACTTCATCTGTTGTACAAAAAAATGCTGCTTTGTCTTTAGAGCTCTGCTGATGCTGCTTTTAGCAAGCCAGTGCTCCATTGTTATCACTGTCTTTTCATTTGCCTCTAGGGGCTGAAAGGATGGTGCAGATGGTAAACAAACATGCTTTATGGTCTTGGAGCTTAGACTGAGAAATTCAGATTTGCTTTTCATTTCTGGAATGCAGCTAAGCACAGAAATTACTCAAAATTATTATCAAGATGCTTCCAAGTCCTGTGCAACTCCTCTGTGATTGTATTACCTAGCAGAGATGCCTCCTCTCAGTCTCCCAAAGTGACTGACAAGTATAAAAAATTCTTTATGTAATAGATTATTTAATTCTGCTTATATGGTATTGATACAAGCTGCTGTTCTAATAAATTTAATTTTTAAAACCTGAAGCCTTATATTACATACATATGATATTATTCACATAATTTGCATGGTCCTGAATTTGCATATACCAGTCCAGTTTACAACTTGAATACAGACAAAGCAGATATCTGCTTCTATCATTGCATCCTATAGCCAGCTGTTCTCAGTTCTATCTGAAGTCTAGATCATCCTCAAAGGTAAATAGTCTGAATTCTACCGACAATTATATCCCTGTCTGACCAAGAGATCCAAGCATCAGTGTGTGTACAGACACATGGTTTGAGAACATGCTTCCCTAAGGATCCTGCAAGATAGAAAAAGCATTGAAATGTGATTCTGTGGTGGCAGTGAAAGCAGCAAACTAAAACACCTACAATCCTTCAGTTTTACAACTAGATTTACTCAGCCAGCATAAAACCCACCACATCTGCAAATACGCAGCTCTGAAGGGAGTCCCAGCATAACTCCAAGCCAGGCAGGTGGAGCAGCAAGTGCCAGACATGGTGCAACAGCAGCTCCTCCAGCCAGGTAGCCCACATTTGCAGCTCACCCACAAACATCAGGATCTGGCAGCTTCTACACAGTCAGACATGCACATCCCACTGCCTTAATCTCTTCCCACTCTCTCTCTCTATATAAATATATATAAATAAACACACAATGTGAATAACTTACACTAAAGATGGAGCAATACTATTTGCAAGAGCATGTAGTGACAGGACAAGGGAAAAGGGCTTCAAATTGAAAGACAGCAAGTTTAGATTCAATATTAGGAAAAACTTCTTTACTCTGAGGTAGGTGAGGCACTAGCACAAGTTGCCCAGAGAAGCTGTGGCTGCCCCATCCCTGAAGCTGTTCAAAGACCAGGCTGGACAGGGCTTTGAGCAAGCTGTGTACTGGAAGATGTCCCTGTCATGGCAGGGAGTGGGAACAAGATGATGTTCAAGATCCCGTCTCAACCAATCCATTCTATGTGTCTATTATATTGAGTTTTCTGTATATAAGGAAAACACATCCACACACTACACTTGCCACAACCACATTCCTCTTCCCAACCCCTAGAACTTGCTCATCTCATGAGGGTGGCTTTTTCCTCTGTGTTTCCTCTTAAATTGAAACTTCAAAGTTTCAGTCCTCAAAACCTCCCCTGTCCCTTTGGGAAGTGGGGAGGGAGAAGTTTATCCTCAGAATTCTGCAGTCACTTGCACACAGCTTCAGCGCTATCATCCAGTCCCACCACACAAATGGTGAGGCTACACTACATGCCACTTCTTCTGTACAACCAGCAGCTCAGCTTTTCTCTATACAGAGCTAGAAGGTTGAAATTCATGTCCTGTATGATATCTGTGGTTGGCAATCCTGTGGAAACTGGAAGGAACTTGAGGAGGGCAGAGATCTGCAGTTTGGTTTAGGTATCATTAGAATCTCACTAAAAGTTCATGAACAAAAAGTAGATTAGTTGAAAGTGTTATCAAGACTGCATTACTGCATTACTTTTAGTCCAAACTAAATAAAAACTCTTTGGGGCACATGAAGGATTTTATTCAAGTATACCTTATCCACACAGAGACATACACTAAACAGAAAAAAACAAAATAGATATTTTTCTTTCGTAACACAACCCTCACAAAATGAAAAAGCAGTATTTCACAAGCATAATTACATCTTCCAAAAAACACCCCTTAGAGCCTTATAAAAACCCCACAGCCATATAAATTTATTTGTCACTCTGGAAGCAGTTTACTCAGTGTCTGGTTTTCTCTCCACCCACTCCTCAAAGTTACTTTTTTTAAAGACAATTTGTGCATATATAATAACTTCTTGCTCACCATTACTTCCTAGGCAAATCTAATCAGATATTCATTTTCACCAGGTAAATTTCTGAACATGTACCCTTTTTATATTCTTTAAGAGTTATATAAAACAGCACAAGAAGTGAATTTCTGTATAATTTATGGCACTGACGTCCATCAAGACTCTGAGCCATTGACCACTACCCTGTGGAAGCCACCATCCAACCACTTTCTTTACCATGATCTTATCTACTCATCAAATCCATCTTGCTCCAACTGAGAGAGGAGGATATTTGGGGGCTGTTTCAAATGCTTTACAGAAAACCAGTTAAATGACATCTTCCCTTGCCCACTGCTGTGGTCACTCCATCACGGAAGGCCACTAAGTTGGTTATTCCCACAGAAGAATTAGCAGCAATGATTTCAGGTACAGTTCACCTTTAATACTAATCTCATATGCTAAATAAGGACAAATGTAATTTGCAAAAGGTTCTTAATAACAAAATATCATTTAATGATTGATCATGATAGACACCATACTGCAGCATGGGATCATAATGCCAGCACAAGAAAATCTGTAATAGCAATATAAGGGCACTGCCCAGGGGTTCAGTGAGTAGAGGGAATAACTAATGAAAAAGGTGGGGAAAAAATATCATAGAAAAAAGGCCACGATTAGGGATACCTTTTGCAATGGAGAATAAAGGCTCAGGAAGGGGTATGTTTAAAGTATATTTAAAAGTGTTTGAAATTTTTTTTATCCTGCTCAATTCACGGTTTTTAATGAGACACTACAGATTAAAAGGGGACAGAAAAAAATTTGAATGAACAATCAGAGGAGTGCTTGAAAATTTGGAACATTTGAGGGGGTTTAGGGAAAAGCATTTAACAGAAATCTTGGTCACAAAGGTTGAAAATAGCTTTTACATTTAATAGCACTGTTGAAAAGCTGTAATTTCAACTGGATCTTTCATAAAAAACCCATGCAAAAGAAAAAAGCAATATTGATTTAACAGCTAAAATATATACATCTCCCTAGAAATACAAAGACAATATTTGCTTTAGCTCATTTAATGTGATAAGAAAGTACCACAATGACTTGTAACAATTATAGAAGAAATACTGTGATTTCAAATTACAGTGAAATAATATGTACTTATTTATCAATTCAGTTTCAAATGTTGTCCCATTTATTTGCTCCAAGAAAAATGTAGTTTAGATATTGTATGTGCATATATTTTTCGACAGGTATTTCATTTGAAATGTGCCTTGCCTTCATTAGAATACAGCAGAGGCATGAAGTGCATAATCTACAATTCTTATAAGGCAAAGGGCACCTCAGAAAGAGATATTTCAATAGCAAATTGAGCTGGAAGAAAATGTGTCAGTTCAATTCACCAAATTGAAGAGATTTCATTTTAACCTACTTATCTCAATGCTCCATGAGAAAGATTTAAGAATGGATACAACAATAAACCTACCAGTAAAAAAATTAGATTCTCAGATGCTCAGCACTCAAACACAGCTCTCATGGTATTATTTATCAGCAATTTTAAAAGATCTGAGCTCTTTGAAATCGTTTCCTACTTTAAATCATAACATCTTAAAGAAAACTTATCCTCAGACCTCAAGATCTTGGAGATACTTGATATCAGAGTTGGAAGCTTTACCAGTAAAGCCAGCTGTAATATCTAGTCATGATATCCAACATTTCATGGTATCACTTCCAAACTTGCTTTAGGCAGTGTATTGAGAAACTTATTTACTTTACAGGCTATTTAAAAATTCTGTATTTATGTCATACTTAAATCAGATATCATTCCCATTCCCAGAACTGTAGAAAAAGTTTAACCCTACATAATATCGCAAATACATTCAAAACCTCTACCAAATATGTTCAGTGACTGTAAACAGCACACTGCTCCTCTCAGTGCACACACAGGCCTGTGTGGGGAAGCAATGGATTTTCTTGCTTGGCAGAAGGTACAATTCTATGAGAGGAAATACTGCCAACACTGCCTGAAGAGGGTTTGGAAGGTACAAAAAACAGGGAAGACTTAGAAATATACGAGTTTCTCGGTTAAATTTTTGCCTTGTTTTTAGTATATAAGTACAAATTACAGAAGTGATGGAAACAAAATTTTACAATGTGTGACATAAGGTGGAAAGAGATTCTCAGAAGCTCCTTGGAAAAAGCATATTAAACAGGGATTAGCAGATAAGAGATTTAAAGATGAGAGAGCCTGGAACAAAAATACAGAACATGACAACTGTAATACTAACTCTGCCAGTATTATCATGATGCCTTTGTAAAGTCATTTAACCCCCACTTGGGGAAGCATCCCTGCTTTCTGTGGGTTTTCTTCCTGACTCCCAATAGAAGTTTTAAACACTGCCTGAATTTGTATGAAGCCCACACAATGCATTTAGTGTGTTGTTATACTGTCCCAGAGTTCACAGCAATGGTATTTTGTGCATCTCTTGACTGTGGAAAGAATGTGAGGGGAAAAAAAGTCTCAGAATACTGAGATTTTAAATGTGTGTTTAACACCACTATATACACATTATCAAAACATCCCACAAGGATCAGCTCTATTAAAATTCTAGTCACAGCTCACATTAAGCCAGCTTATTCTTTTCTATTTAATAAATAAATTACTTGAGTTCAGGAATTGTTTGCAAATTCAAATACTATTCCTTTGCAGAAGCTTTTTTTATTGTTATTGCAAGCATTGGTCTGGACAAAGACTAAATTGCAGTGTTTGGTAAGTTTTTCCTCTATCCATTGGGAACAGCAGTGAGCTAAGGGAAAAGGAGAGACAGCTGCTAGAGAAGTCTGCAATTGTGTCACTCTTGTCTTTATTCTTTGAGTTCTGTCTTTTCTAATATAACATTAATTATGTGGCTGTATAATCATGATAATGTGCTATGGCATTTCATTCCACAAGACCAAACACAGAGCCCACTGAAGGCACCTGAACAGTCTGTGGGTTGCTTATAAAAACCAGACTTTACTCACCAGTGCTGACAGGTTATTGAAGATACGTACAGATTCAACAAAAAAAAACCAAAAAACATTCATTTTCATCACAGAAGAAATAGTGAACTTATCAAGTGTCATGAATTATAGAGCACATTTAGTTCCTTCTATAGCTTAAACAATAATTGTGATACCACCTCTGCAAAGATTTGTATGGGTCTTTCAAGACCAGTGGAGAGCCATGACACAAACATCCATTTATGCAAAGTCTGGTAGATAAACTTTCACCTCCCTAAGCTGAACAGGTCAATACAATGCATCACCTGTTATGTGCATCATCTCAATTCATTCAAAAAATCAAAAGCTGAAGGACAGACACAAAAAACTCCTGCATAATTCACAAGTCTGGAAACATAACTATACATTGTCCATCCCTCCATGAAGAACAGATTTAAACACAGCAATTCTGTAATATATTGTAAGAAATATGAAACACTGAGCTACCTTTTATAAGCTATATCTTATTTATGAAAATGTAGATTCATATTTTATTACTTGAAAGAAAACTATAGCTCAAAAAGGTGACAGAAAAGAGAGCAAGTCTAGAAATAAAGGAATCACCAAAGGTGCTACTGTGGTTTATCAACACAGAATGAATTAGTAAATTATCTTCATTTAAACAAGCTCTACAACTTAATCTCATTACAAACTAAGTATAACATACTAAGAGAGTCAGAGTACTGACTTTGATGAGAATCTTATATTATCCATAGTGTTTTCTAAAGAGAATAGTGTAGTAGTCAGGAGCACTTTATCATGTAACATAGCATTTTGCAATAATGCCAGATAACAGAAAACAGTATAAAAACCCTGTAGCACACAAAACTTAAAACAATTTTTTTTCTCTTAACAGCTTTTATGGATTTTCACACCTATGCTTCATCAGAGACACAACAGATACACAAAAAGGAGTATAAACTGAAAAATGGAACACATAAGGACATACTGGTATGTTTTGCATTTAGTTTTGAGAGAGAGTACACTTGCTTTCTTAAGATTCAACAATGGAATAAAGATAAAATTTAAATACAACTTCTTTGTTCAAAAATACTTACCACTGCTATTGCAGTAACACACTGCAAATATGCTGGCTGGCAGCAGGAGACAGGATTTCCTCAAACCTGCAGTTTTCCCATACCTCATTCAAATGTATGTTCTTAGCTCCACGGGCAGAGCTCTTTTGAAAACTGTATTTAAAGTTCCTTGTGAAATACAGCCTTATTATGAAATCCTTCTTATTCTCAAGATATAGAACATTGTGCCCACTGAAACATTCAGAATTATGGCACACAATTCCATTCTGTTTGTAGTACAGGCTTTCTGGCACATTCAATTTTTGTTTTAATTATTTTATTCTGGGGAACAGAATTCTCAGATTTACTACTAAGGTGGACTCCAAAGGCAGTGTTATTATAGGTCTAACAGGTGAATAAACCAATACATTTCTTCAATCCATAAAGCAACTAACTGCTCCTGAAGAAAATAGATCTGAAAAGCAGAGGTAGATTTCAGAGCTAGTTCCAAAAGTAAAGAGTAATAAAGCAGAAAGAAAAATAACTGTTTATAAATGTCTGCTCTGGTTCTAGAGCATACCACTATCTGAATTAAGTAAGACTATGTTCTAGTCTTGAACAATCAAAAACTTTTGTACTCTCAATCTTTTTTTTAAACACTATATGTTGCATTTTTTTGTTTTCCCCCAGTGACATAGGGGTACAACCTCAAATGGCAGATCAAAAGGGTTAAATAGGTCTAAATTACAAGCCACAGAAAATATTTCTTGCTCAAATAATAGAATATATTGAGTTAAAAAAGAGCGGAAGGATAACAAAGTGGTAACATTTATGTGTTTTTATCACATCCATGTATGATTTAGTATAAATAAACAAAGGTACCATCAGGAAAAAAAACCAGCATAAAATCTATATTTCAGATGTTATGACAGCTCAACACTTTATACATCACAAATTCAAAATATACTCTCAGAATCCCAAAAGAGGTAGGTATAATATAATTCTACATATGAGTAAAATGGAGCTACTTCTGGATTGAAATACAGCAGCAATTCAGCAGCACACATCAGTTTTTATGACAGGACATTAAAGATTACTGTTATTCATTTCAAATTGCTGTAGATAATTACAGAACTTAATTGCAGAGCTGGAAATACTCCAGACATGAAAGGTGCTAATACCTTCCATCTTACAGAAAATGCTGTGCTCTCTAATGATTGTAAGTATTATCCAAAAGGTTTTCATACTGTACCTTCCAGCACTATGAAAAGGCACAAATTTATAGCCCACTGGAGGAAAAGAACGAGGCACCTTATGACAATATCATTACTGACTGTGAGGAGAACTTGCTGAAAATATTCCACCTAAATAAGCAGATGTAACACCTAAAGGCTCACGTGGATAACAGCAGTCCAGAGTACATCGCTGGGTTACAGTGTCTTTCCTCATAACACAAGTAAATATATCTTTTAATTGACCACAAAAAACATCATCAAAATCATGGAATTATAATGAAGCTTCTCTTGTTTGCTTGTGCTTTGGGTTTTTTTAAACTGAATTAATCCCACAGATTTCCAATCACTCAGCATATTCAGAGAATATCACTAAAATACAATACCAAGCAGTATCAAAAGAATAGATTATTCTAATTATTCTAGAATATTAATCAAAAAAATAAGATTATGCCTCAGCTTTTCTCCTGCAGTCCTACCTTCATGATCCCATCAAGGCTACTCAGCCTATGCTGGAAATAGTTTTTACTCACCCAGTCATGAAGAAAAAATCATACATGTCTGTTTAGTCTCCTGAAAAAGAAAAAACAAATACTAAAAATATTCTCCCAATGCTGACTCCAAACTTGTACCAAAAGTCTGAACATTGTCATTCAAACAGCAACATGCTGGTATGTTACACTAACACAGTCTCTCTCTGGTCATGCTTTTGGGATCTATAAGAGCAATAAATCAGTAAAGAGATATTCTGAAAGCAAATAAATATATAAATAAACTGCCCAACACAAACACACAAAACCTGCCAAAAGAAGCAATGCACTGAAACCAAAAAAATGACAGGAAAAGATTTCTGAATTTCATAGTACAGTTTTGGAATTTAAGTCACCTGTTTCATTAATAAGAAAAACTAAACTTTGTACTTACAGGTAGCCAAGTAGCCAGGAGCTATGTCAAATTTAAGCAAAAAAAGTTTGACTCCCTAAAAAAAAATAAAAAAAATCAAAAAATAAACAAAAAACTCCACACATGCACAGAAAGAAACCCCAAATAAACAAAAAAAAACAACCCAGAAAACTTTAAACCAAGTATGTCTGAGGCAGAACAAACAATGTAGAAAACACACACAAAAAAAAAGCAAGCAGTGATAGGTTATGAACTCAAGCCTCTAAATTACAAAACAACTGAGTTAATTAATATCCCGCCTCATTCAGTGCAGAGAATGGCAGTTTGTGTAATGAGCAGATCTTCAATATTTTAGTTCATTGACATTAAACCCAAATGACTCCTACTTCCTTTATCCCACACTATTTAAAACAGCATCCTGACAGCAGTTAATTTTTCCATTTAATTTTCCTTTAGCATTCATCAGTATTCTGTTTTACAATTCTGTAAGTGTGGATTAGTATTGAATTCTCAGAATTTTCCCATGAGGCATGGTTTGGATTTTAACATGAGACTATTCTTTGATTTCTCTTCCCATTCGTTATAACTTTTTAGGCAATGTTTCAAGACAAAACCCTTTGTAACTACCCAGTCCTGATTCATCACCAAAGGAGATGTCCTGTGAGTGTGGCACAGGCCATGATGAAAGAAGAGTGGGATTGTGGAATTACAGCAATTCCTGTGCAGCATCACTCCAACACCCAGCTGGGCTCTCAGCAAAGATGGAATTCTGTAACCAAAGAACAGCACTAGCAAACCATCACAACAGAGAGCCACAACACACCTCAGGATTTCACAGACATGACTTGCACCATTTTCCTTCTACCAACCATACCAAAACACTTACTTATCCCCCAGGTCTCCCTAGGCTTTTCCTTGTGGTTGTGATTACAGGTTTCTCTCTTGAGCCTTCTCTATTCTGAGTATCCAGTCCCAACAGGTAGGACTGATAACACCAGTTGCAGACTGTTCCAAAAAAAGAAGTTGTCTGTCTATCCTGCCAACAGAAATGGAATCAGCTTGAACAGGTAACAGGTACAATCAAATATTTATATTTTTTTTAATACAAGAAATAAAACATACAATCAATCGCACATACATTTCTACATGCCAGTTAAACTCACTGAATAGTAATGGTGAGCTCCAAAAAGCCAAGTTAAAGCTGGAGAAAACCAGCTCTGCTATTGAGTCTGCCACTGTTTTATGCTGAAATAAGTGGTCAATATCTTCACTGACATCAGTAGAAAAGCTCCTATTGACCTATACAGAACATGGATTTTACCCAATGAGTCAAATAGTGCATTAAGTCTCATTTGTTTTGAAGAACTTCACTGAAAGGATTATCAAAAACAATTAAAGCAGCCTGGCAACAGGCACGTTAAAGATCAAGTGTGGATGTAGCTGACACGTCTGCAAAGCTAGATAAAGCCTAGTATTGTAGGGACCAAAACCAGCACAATTGAGCAAGTGTATCACAGAGATAAGAGCATAATTTGAGTATCAATAATTTCAGGGGAAAAGCAAATAAAAAAGTACCAAAGGTCTCAAGAAACAGCTTTGTGAATCCTTATTTAGGACCTTAAAAAAAAAAGAAGAGAAATAAAAAAATGACTTTTACAGCATACAGACGAGATCAGTTAGGGTAAGAAACCAGAAATTAAAGTTTGATGTCATCTTCAACATCTGAATACTTCTCTGGATAATATTTCAGAAAAATAATCCATGCTATGCTCTTTAGCATAGAAAACATTGAGTTCTCAGAAACCGAAACATATCCCTTTTTTTAAAGGACAATTGTCAGTTATTTATATTAATGCATATAATTTTGTCATTGCTTCTCAAAGTATGACTGGCTGGGTCCTGGCACAAAAAGGAAATAATAAACCAACCAAATGTCAAGTTTGTAATTCATTTAAACAATGTACCATACCACTTTTTCAGTGTTGTCCCTAGAAAAAATTAAAGTTGGTTAATTTTTATTTGGGTGGTTTGTTTCTGCTAGGATTCTGCTGGTTTGATTCTTCTGGGATTTTCAGGATAGATTATTCACCTCTTTTATCTTGAAAACAGTGACATGAGCTCTTCTCTATTTAAAATTTTTTAGGTATATTACATATACTATTGTGAGGTTTTTGTACAGAATCAAGATATTAATTGCCTCAATGGATTGTAGTTGCTTCCTTAAGTAACTCTATTTCTATTTGTCTATGAGTACGCTCAAATGAAGACATTATTCTGCAGTTGGATTAGGAAAAGCAGCAACTATATCATTTACCTACAGCAATTTATTCAAGGTTTCATCACCATGCTGCTTTGAAGATGAAAATGAAGGAGTTTATGTTTAATGAAGACCATCTGAAGTGTCTCCACTGCAGCTGCAGGCTCTGTAGAATCTGTCGTGCAGGAGGCAATATGCTGCATTGTAATGCAGATTTTCTTAAGAGTGCATCTGCAGCAACAAGATCATTTCCCATGGTCTTCACTGTATTTCTTCTATTATTCATAGAACACAATGTAAATGAAGCTATAAATTTTACCACATACTAAATGTAGAAAGAAGATAATGGCAATTGTGAATTATGAATGAATCACTGTTATTGTGATTCCTCAAGGATTCTGATGTAGATGATTAAATGCATGCAAAGACACTGTAGCTAAACTTTTTTTTATTGATCTTGAAAAATGATTCTAAGAATATTATCATTAATATACAGAATTCATAGATTTGTTTTTCATGACAATGCCAAATACAACTAACCGTCGAAGGCAATTACATATCAATGCTACCTAGGGGCAGGCAAACATACTTGTATTTGGAATTACTGAATTGGGGAGAGAAAGATAATAGCTTGCAAAAATGTGTTTCCCAGCTACCCACATGTGTTCTTTCACATTTAAATAAGCCACAGGCAAACTTTGTGGAGTATTCTGTAGTGAGCACATTCAAATGCCAAGTAATAAGCAGTGAGATAGAGGCTTGTCTTTTTTTGCAGGGTGGCTGAAAATGAAATAGTTTTTTTAAATGAAAGAAGTATTCTTCTACAAATTGCACAATCAAAAAAACTCTACAAGTAGGAGCCAGTTTTATCATGATAGCAAGAGGCAGATTATTACTCTCTTACCCATTAAGAATAATTCTCTTAGTGATATGATCAAACTCAGGAACTGTTCTTGTTTGATAATGTTTATAAATTAGTAAAATTATTCACTAGAATTGGTCTAGCTATAATTAACATCAGCAAACACTTGCTAAGTCCCACAAGATATAAAGAGTAGAAAATGTACATTAAAATTAATTGGATACAGAAATTCTCATCCACTGTAAAACTTCTGGAAGTTTGTTGATTTCTCATAACCACCTTTGGCCTGTTTGAAGCTACGGGGTAATCAAGTGCCTCTGTCATCCCTTTAAGCAGACTTGTTGACTTAAACACTCATCCAGGAAAAGGATAAGTAAGACATTTCCAATATGCATCTCAGATGTTCCTGAGTTCATTATTTGGGAATCATAGGCAGGGCCTCTGAGTCCTTGTCCATTTTTTCCACATTAGAATCTGCAGCTAAAGAGTCAGCTTTGAAGTAGTGAAGTGAGGGATAATAATGGAATTTGCACACCCTCTTTATATTCAATACAGCCTCTTTAAGTTGGCACCAAGGCATATGGTGTCAGCACAAAAAAAAAGGAATTTGACATATCCTTCTCTCCAATGGAAAAAAATAATATATGAAATAATGAGGATTCTTAATCCAAGTTCATTTCAAATCACAGAAAAAAAAATCTACCATAAAAACAGAATAAACAACTAATGACACTCAATTATTTCTAACCAACTTGAAAATACTTTAATGGATAAGACAGAAAAACTTGAAAATAAACCAGTGAAAGTCCCAGGATATATTGTTGGCACATTCTGTATTTTCACACAGAAAAATAGGACCATAATTAGGACTTTGAGGGTACAAGCAGATTTTTACAATTTCTGTGATTTCTAACCTGTATTATTCATTCACATGCTACTCATGTGCTTATGTTCCTGTAGCAATTTTGTTTCGCTTTACACCAACACAGATGAACTTTCTTTTATTCACTGCTATTCTGGTCATATTCACTTTCCCAAGAAATTTAAAAAAAACCAAATAACCAACCAAAAAAAACCAAAACCCACCTACATTAACATACAATATCACAAGTGATTACAAAGGCTGAAAAATATTTTTGAAAAGCAGAATTTCATAATGATTTGTTATTGGATTCCTGTTGTGGCATGAACAACTTCAGAAAAAAAGGTAGCTTATGTTTGTTAGTGTACTATTAAGTACCATTAAGCTGAAAAATAAAAGTGATTAAATGGATTTAATAGCCTTATATATAACAATATAGAACCACTAGTTACTACACTGCAGCAGGATCTCACTCAAACATATCATAAAATTCACTCAGCCAAATGCAATATGTGTGGAGTCCACAGGCTTTCTCTGTAATAGATTGTCTGAAAAAAACCTAAAACACAAAGCCCAACAACAAAACAAAACAACCCAAAACACAAAGTTTAAGAGACATCAGCCCTAAACTGCCCTGTTCCCCTCAGCATGCAGTGTTTGTAAAGCGTGTAAGCTACAGATGTAAATTTATGCAAAACAATCCACATATTGTTCCTGATGTGCTTTAAATTGCTATGCAAAAACTGCGCAATTAACTCCAACACAATGGCAATTTATATATTATTTTAATTTCACCTGTAGAAAAACTGAATGGTAAATGAAGATACCAATTCAAGACATTCTTTGGAGGGACCAACTGTGAGGTCAAACATTGAGGGCCAATCATCAGGGTACCAGAAGAATACACACAGAGAATTAAAAGTTGACACCATCAAATATAATAGTGGGGCCATGAAGAGTTTACAAGCACCCAACTTTCAACAAGTGAACCATGGAAAGCACTTGGCTGTTCCTGTTGGTACACCTGCATCTGAGAAGACCTAAGACCTCAACTGCACTCATCTGCCCCTACTCTAACAGGGCTTCTGAAGGTGTGTCTGCAGGTGCCACCTGACTGGCACAGCTCAGACACAGCCCACACACACAGAGTGGCACTGCCAACACCACAGGCTCAGACTGAAGGCTTGTCTTCAGTCTGAACTTCACCCTGCACTGGAAGTCCTACCCTAAAAAAAGTGGCCAGCTTTATATCTTCTGCATGAGAACCCAACAATCTGTACAGTTGGAAAAACTATATACACCAGAGAAACTTAAATTATGGTTTCCAAATATCTTGAATGGCATTTAATTGATTGGAGAGGAACTAAGACATCAAAATAAGAGAAGTCTACATTATTTCCTCCCCATGACATTCATTACAGTTATAGAGGAAATGACTACATAGAGCAGGGATTATGTATCAGTGTACAAATGTGTTCTTCAATCTGGTGTAGATGTACATACATTAACTTTCACAAGAAACATTTAAACAAAATGTTTGTTTACTTGCAAGGGCTCTTCTGAAGTTAAATTGGGATGAATGAGCAATTAAAGTTCAGAAACATGAGATGTAATTAAAAACATTTCCAAGTAGTTCTGTACATGGTTAAATTACTCTCTCCATATGAAGTTTAATACTGTTGTGCAGAATAAAGAGAAACTAATTCTCTTTTTAAAGGAGACATTGGATTTCTTGTATCTTTGGGAGAGTTTTTGCTAATTCATACTTCTCAAGCTGACTGTCCTAATAACACAATTGGTTTTGGTTTCCATTCTCTTAAGACAGGATTTAGAGAAAGGTTTAACTTCATTTGAAAAAAGTACCTGACATATTTATGAAATCAACTACTAATGTTATTACAAAAAAAAATTAGAATCCTAGGACCAAACAGGGAACTTAGTTTTGATTCTGAAGGGACAGTCAACTCAACCAGATAGATCAAATCCAGATGCTGTTCAGGCTCTGGCAAAACTCTTGCAATTTTGTTACTCATGCTGTTGCTCTGTGCACCTGATCAATAGTAAGCTTCAACACATAAATCAGGTTTCAGTTTAAGATTCACAGGAGGCCAGAGGTGTCTGCTGATTTAAACAAACCACCCACAAGACAATACTCAGCCTGGTACTTAGCAGGGTATACAGAAGCAGCTGAAATACAATCTCTGAAAGAGTTTGATTTAACCTTCTCTTTCTTTCAGCGTATCAATTAACATTCACTCAGATAACATGCATTTGACTTTTTTTTTTAAAGAAATCACATCAGCAATATATGTACGTCTAACAATATTTAGTATCACTCGTTCAGAAGTTTTTCATGTAAGCTCCAATTTATGAAGATAAAGTTTCATAGAACTATACCAGGGTATTTGATTCTGAAGTGCTAATGTCAAAAGCATTCCCTGATAACATCAAGATTGATGATGTTTGCACAAAAATTGTGTCAAAGTCAGATAAAATAAATGCCAAAAAATTAAAAAAGCACATATCTCTCATCCATTGAATCAACACAAGGACATTACATGAAGTTCTGAACATCCAGTAACATTATTTTTTCTTGTAGTATCTACAAGAGCTCAGCTTCCAAAAAAGTTTGAAGCTACTATTTGATTATTCCATACTTCAGAATGTTTGAATATCTCTCCTGAGGAAACTCATGACAAACATAATGCTCTTCAGAAGTCCTTCAGAAGTATTGGGCATCTTCAATGACACCTAATGACAACTCAAAGATGAAACAACACACCAGTGACTACAGTAGGAGTATGAGAGTCCAACCCAGCTCCTGATTAAACACCTTTTCCATCCGTTCATCTTAGAAGAGTGAAATGAAAGAAGATAGCACATCCCTCTCTATTAGGCCTTCAAAACTAGGCCTCTGCTCCAGCAATAATCTCTATTTCATGAACCCATGTGCTTGCAAAGAGTGAGTTTCCAATGATGATTAAGCGCTTTGTTTTGCTTAAGCAGATACCTATTTCCATCAAAATATAAGCCTGAAAAGCAGATTTATTTTCACTAGAATAAAAAAAATAAAAAAAAAAAAAAAATTGCCAAACCCAGAATGGCAAATATTCAGTACTATATTATAAACCTGCCTCTACCAGAATTTCATTTTATAGTTCTGTTAAAATTAAGTCACCCCACACACTGCTGTAAAGTTGCTGTTCTATTACTGCCATTTTCACAGTGTATTCCTTTATTCGAAGATTTCTCTCCATTTGTCCATACAAATCCATTCTGCAGAACATATTGGCAGTCTTTTAAAATGTGATTTATAGTACCACTTAAGCACTTATCACTTGTTATTTGGTCTTCTAGCTAGATTATTATTCTGGGCTACAAAACACTAAATACCTCAGCAAAGCAAACATTTCATAATTTATGTTTTTATATTATTTTTCCGACAGAAGATAGTATTTTTTTTCTGGGCTGTTTATTAATTTTAAATCTAAATAAAGCTCCTAATGATTTAGATGTCAGAATTCCTTGTTATTCATCAGCATGATGAAGCCTAAGGCCTTGATATTGAAAAAAATACAGCTACCTCCTTAAACTAAAACATGAAAGTAGTCTCAGTTTTCTCAGGAGACTTCATAGTACTGTAAACTAATCATGCCCTTTTTTCACCTCATTCATAATGAAAAGTGATAGCCATTACTACATGAAATAGTACAGACAGAAAAATCACACATGCTTTTGGAAGCAACCCTTCCCTCGACTCTAGCAAGAGCTCTGTACTCCAAAGAGCAATTTTGCTTTTTCTACCTATAGCCGAATTAATAATATTCTCTCTCTTTTCAAGGTTTTATTCATTTTTATGCATAGATTGCAGTGGAAACAAGACAAACACTACTTTTCTACAGCATAATCAAACAGATGAATTCCATGGATTCCAATGATGCTAACCAGGCAAAGTGACAGGAAGACTGCATCCCCCAGCATTACCATTCTAAAATGCAAGCAGAAAATAGCTATTTGAAAATTATTATTACACATACAAAGCTCTGAAGTCAATATTAGAAGGCATTCAAAGTGCATAATACAGGTTTTTCAAATCCTTCTAAGCCTACTGACATCTAGAAAAATTAAGACACCAATCCACTATAGCAAGATTCACTGTGTACACTGAAAATATCTTCTATTCCATCACACAGAACTCTCTGGAACCATAGGATCTGCTCTGTGAAACACTGCACTTGAAGAGATAAATGGGTAAAAAGAAAGTGGAAACTGCCCAACAAGGAGCTGTGCACTGGAATTAGAATTTGCATGAAATTATGGGAGCTAATTCCCATAAATGACCACTATAGTCTGCCATCTCTTCAGACAAACATCAGTGACACAGATGACAATTCTGAACATTACAAGCAAGAAAATAAATTTGGCTTACAGGAAAAAAAACCAAAAAAAACAAAAACCCCTCAAATCTCTCTTGACTACTGTTTTTTATGCATCACATAACATATGAAGTTCTATAAGCAAACACATTTCAACAATTGTTTGAGATTGTTGAGTTATGACACATAAAATTAGCACATCTTTAAGTAATTTTCTTCTTAAAGCAAGGAAATTAATAAATTAGGGACATCGATTATTAGCTGCTGATGAATCACACCATGTAAATTTACACACAGTGTAAATGTATGTGTAAAAAAAAGTTCAAGAATACATAAATCAGAGTTTTAAAGGTTTTTTGGTCTAAGGAAATACTTCTTTTCACATAAACAGCAAATCAACATACGCAGATCACCCAGCAACAAACAGTCATAAGAATCATGAGCCAGCACTGACTTAGATTTAGTGACTTTAAATTGACAGAGTGTGTAGAAGGGGGAAGAACTTACTGAAATCTGCTGTCAATTCAGCACATCATCTGCTTTGTGCCAGCAATCAGCAGCCCCCCAGTAACTCAGAAGTTTTTAACCCTTTCTTCTGGGCATAGAATGAGATCACCACAACAACCTTTAAACATCTTATATTGCAAAACACTTTATCGAACTCAAGTTGAGTTTTCAGATACTGAGCAAAATGTTTGGACAAAAAGTAAGAAGACTACTAAAAGTAAATATATAAGTAAAGAAGCAAAATGAAATAACATGGATAAAACTTTGAGAAAGTATTTTTAGCAGCTTGTAATAGAAGCCAGTTCCTAAGATCCTTATTTTCTCCTTCCCTGTGATAAGTATTCAAAAGTTCTCTATTTTGAAGCCAAATAAATCTCCAGTACAGCACTAACCCAGAGAACGAATAAAAAAAATTGGAAGGGCAAAAGCCTAAGTATACAGAGCACTTTATTTTAAATTCTATTTTAAAGTAGTTCCATCTTGATAATGTCATCAAGATGAACATTTCAAAAACCCCAAATACTCTCTTCAGAGCTCTGAATTGAAGCAGAAGGATAGTACAACATTGTTATTCTTTCACACTGACAGACAGAAGATGAGCAAACTGGAATTGCTAAGAAACCATCAACTGTCTAAAGAGTTTGTTTCTAACAATCCAGTATTTGCAGCTCTCAGTTTTGGAGAAAAGTCTGTGAATGAAATATCTTCTCATGAAGCCCCCCTTCTATACAATACTTTAATGAGCCTTGTTCCTGCATCTTCAGCAAAGGCAGCTGAACAATGGGAAGCCTGTGCAGAGCCATTGCCCCACATGTTGTAGGTCTCTTAATGAGTTAATAACATTTAGGTCACATCCTGCACAATCAGCATCACAATCAGAAAACACCAAAACTCACATGTTGCTCTTTAGTGATGCTCCAGATCTTTGTCTCTTTCCCCAGCCATAACTGCTATACCATCTTCTTGCCTCATGACTGGTCCTCCCTATTAGACCACATTAATTCATGACTCCAGCTCTATCACTGGCTTCCTTGGAAATCATCCACAATATTGTGTTCTTAGGACTAACACAGGCTATAGAACATGTATGCAATGTGGAAACTCTAGAGAATACATACACAAAAAAATACTTATGTGCCACTTCAGTATTATATGTACATGAAAGAGCAGGAAGGCTGAAGACTAGCTTGGCAATAATTGCAGAATGACTGAATGACTGCTAGAAAATTTGAAAGAAGCTGACATCTTGTAAAAAAAACCAAACAACTTACAATCATAGCTTTGGCAACAAAAAACTTCTTTTATAAGGCTTACACATTCCTCTGTCCTATGGGATACTATACAAAGTAGCTGCAAGTCTGTACTATCACACTATCCAATGCATTCTGTGTGGAAAAAAAGTTTCTTCTGCTGCTGGTTTTAAATCAAGTATCAACAAAGATATTCTGATATCTGGCTCAAAACACCATTTTTGTGATGTTACTCACTGATGACAAATTACTCAACTGGGAAGACTACAAAACCCTTCATTTCCATTTTCTGGTCTTCCTATCCTTGAGAAACATTGTCAGGCTAAGAAATAGCTATGGGGAGCCCCCTGTTAAAATGCTAGCAGTGATAATGCACATTAATTTTCACCACTGTCTCATGAGTATCTTCATGCTGGGAAGGGAATCATTGTTTACATACTGATGAGAGCAGCAGAAAGATACTTCCCTGTAGTTTCACATAGGCAGTATGCAAGAATGGGACTGCAGGGTTCTCAAACTCTCACCTGAAGTTTCTGTACAAAAAGGGACACATTTATAACCCCCTACTGCTTTACAAAGAAGAAGATAATCTGTTCTCCATGCCCGTCGTGAACAAGACTAGTAATGGGTTTAAATTACAATGAGAGAGATTCAGCTTAAACACAAACAAAACCCCTTCTATTAACAGAGACTGGAAGATATTGCCTGGGGAGACTGCAGAGTTTCTTTCATTTCAAAACTTGAACAGAAGCTTAGACAAACACCTGTTCTAAATCTTGAGCTTGCTGAGCTTTGAACTGTCCAGCACATTAAGCATGGCAAGGTTCCACATAAGCTCTCCAAGCCGATGAGCTAGCCAACAATTCACATGTCCAATGCTATTCAACTTACAATAAGAACTACTTAGCAGCAGGTACAACATCAAAACCCACATTTTATTTTACTCTCATCCCCAAGAAGAGAGAAAAAGATTAAAATAATGCTGTGGGTTTGATTAAAACCTGGCAGTAAAGCAATCCATCACTACTTCCTTTAATTTCCAAAACTACCTGCAAATTCAGTATCTGTAACTATGCCTATAAACTGCAAAAATGGAGGCATGTTTTGGTCTCAGTTGATAAAACCTGAGTTTGACTGATGATTATATCAAAATTGTCATGATCTCACCATATATTCAATAATAAACACATTGGACAAGAGACAACATCAACTCACAATCTTTATTTTAAGGAAAGAACATAAACATATTCAGATTTCCTTTTTTACATATGCATCTGAACACCTGTTGTCTATTTTATGCTCTGTAGCTGAGCACAGTAATTATTTAAACAAACACACAGAGCACAAGAGGAATTTTGAAAAAGCATAAATAAATTGTTGAGTGGAATCATGAATTCTTGATAAAATAATACTGGAGTTTGTTTTGTATTAGAAAGAAACAAGACAAATTTATTTAAAAGCCATGTTTCCCAGGTATTCATAGCACATCTGAATGTCCAATTCACCAACATCCTTTTTAAAGTTTTAACATCAAAACCAGACACCAGCATTCCTATTTTGCTTTCAGTAATGCCATCTAGAAGGGAATATCAGCTAGATACTTTCCAATATTTTTCCCTACACATTGAAGAACACTCTGCATTTCTTTCAGGGCTGGTTTCATTTGGAAAGATGGTCAGGGACATCTCTTAGCATTATGTATTTGGCTCTCAGCAAGTAGTAAGGGGTTGAGTTCGTTAATAAAGCTCATCATCTTTCAGGAAATTTATCTTTCACATTTCTACTTACCACAAACAGCCAAAAGGAAGAACAAATAGTATTTCAGTTTAAAACATGTGGGTCTCTTTTTCTGACCTCCACTGAGGCTCTTGTGCTGCCCCAGGACCATATCTGAAATCCCTACAGACCTTTAGACTTGACACATCCCATCTAAAAATTGCTTAATTCCACTTCAGCTCATTATTTAGTTACACAGACATACACCCACATACACAACTAGCTGAACATGACTTAAGGGCCTAGCCAAGAACTTAAGCTTTGGAATTAGTGTTCCCCTTCCATTCTAGCAGTAAGAACACAGGAAGAGCAGTGAAGTCAGTAATGTGTATGAGCTGCTTGAGGCAACCCATTGTAAATGTGAAACCAGACAGCTGCAGTTCTTGCAGGACAGTTAAGAGTGAGCATGACCAGCTGGGAAAAGGGTTACCTTGCTCATGATAAAAATTGCATGCACTATCTACAATCAGAAAATGGGCACACATCAAAGTACAGCTACTTTTCTTCATCCTTTTTATTTTGGAATTTAGGAAGCTGGAAAGATTATTCAAGAAAATCTGCAGAAGCACCTTCACTGTTAGAACCAATCCTTCATGATGATTTTCCAGACACTGGACAGCATTCTGGTCCCTTCTATTGAAATCATATTTTATCATCAGTTTAAAATAGACAAAATTCTCTTCAATCAACACTGCGGACACCAACAGTTCAAATAAGTTATTACAGTTCACAACCACATTGCATCCTTTTGGAAAAATTGATGTAATTCCCAGTAAGTAAAGCACAAGTGCTGTAAGATTATTTCCATCTTAGTTGTTACACAATATTTGAAATGGCCTTTTTCCTAAAATGGGTTTTTCCCCAGCTATGCTCTAGATGCAGCTCTCATTCTGCATTTAAACAGTGTTTCAGGTGAATTAAAAAGGACAGATATGGCAGCCCTAAAGTAATATATGAAAGTCTTACTGTATTAGTCATTTTTCCTGTCATTTTGTATTAGTGTCATATTAGTCTAATGCAATACTAACATGATACCGAAATGTTAGCATATCACAGATTACTCAGTGTGTCAAGCTTGAGTCTGATCATATTACTTTACTATGTGTATTCCAGTGATGAAACTCTTCCTTTCCATGCCCTAAAACTGAGCAGGACTAACAGAAAACACTAAGCACAGGCTGTGCAAGAACCTAGGACTTGCATAACACCTCTTGTGCCAAAGGAAAGAACCAATCTGTAACAGATCAGATAATATTGATTCAGTCCAGGATTCTGTTAACAGGAGTAAGATATTATTTTTCACTTTAAGAAGATTTTTTACTGTCTTCATACAAACTGGAGAATTCCCATCTAAACAGTAGCACTTCCAAGGGCTTCTATGATAGGAGATATTCCCTTTGAATCCTCTTTGCAGAACCAAGAACTTTTAAAATTAGGTAATAAAAAATCATGTTTTCTTTAAGTTCATTTTATTCTAGTGGCCTATCATCAAACAGAAAGTCAATCACATAACTGAGATCTGGGAACTGTGGCTGGGTCAGGTCTAGAAAAAAACAGCAAAAATGCAAAGAGTAACTTCTGACCTAGGCAGTAATCATATAGGGGATGTTAACAAAAATAGCATAAAAATCCCATCCAATCCATCTCTACTACATTCTCTTTGGTGATAATTTGTCTGTTGAACCACTAATTGAATGTTTCTAATCTGGGTGAATACCACTGCCATTACTGAGTGTTCTATTTCCTCTCAAGATGAAGAGGTCCAACCTGTTTCTGTTTCAGGGGTCCCCATGATTCTATAATTTATGTTACTACAGCATTTTAAATAAATATTTAAGTAAGTAAAATATTTAAATAAAGGGTTTAATGAAAACAAATATAGAACCCAAGAAAATAGACTAAAATCACATTCTAAAGGCCTTTGCAAATTCAGCTTCATAGACATTTACAGAGGAACAAGAAACTTTCAGAATTTGAAATCCTCCTATGTGAAAAGAAACATTGCCAAAAATTAGGAAATATTTTGACCAAAATAAAATTCACTTATTTAGGAATCCTGTGATTTAGGAATCAACTACTTTGATTTATCCCAAAACTGTCGTTAACTAAGGAAGCTTTCAGGGGGAAAAAAAAACCCATTATTTTCATAGTCTTTGCCTAGTGATTACTCTGCCTCTTGCAATTATTGCCTTTTGCAATAATTACTATGGATTACATTTTAGTGAGGTTACACAGCTTCCCTGTCTCATTAAGTTTCTTCATAATTTTCTTGTACGTGTCCTCAGTAACTACCACATGATGACAATTAGTACTGTAGAACTGTCGACTAGGCGACCAGTAAGAACTATCACGTGAGGTTTACATACACAGACATTCACATGGACCCTGACAAGAGGCACAAGAGCAAGGGTTATTTCTAGTTTGTTCTTGAATAAGTGGGAAATGATGGATAGAAAAACATTAAGGAGCAACAATAACAAACAGCAAAGCCATAATAACCCATACATGCAGAATTCTGTTGCAGTATTTAACTGTATGTTGCGGTTGATTTTTTTTTTGTATTTTAAAGGTTAAGTGTGCATATTACAGAGCTCTGTTCAACAATAATAGAATGGTATAAAAATTTCTCTTCACAGTACACTCGAGGTATAGGCATAGGCCAACTTATTGCTTTAATACCATCATTGGTACTTGTTGTATGCAAACATGCAGTTATTTCTGTATACGCAAAAATGAGCCCCTCACACATCACTTCCCAGCTATCCCAAATACAGACAGGCTTTTGTACAAAAATAAGTGGTTCACAAATACCAAGTACAACACACCATAAAATTGCTGCTTATTGTTTCAATGTTTTTTAAAATTATTTTTGGCTCCCCGTTTACTGTAAGGACCGGTAAAGTTTCATCCTAATTTTATAGGTTTTAAGTCAAGACTCAAAACATCAGATTTTACATAAACAAACACCATTGAAAGCTAGACTGCTAGTTTAATACATTTCAATGTACTGAAAATACTGTAAGCATGTGATTTGATGAACAGTTTTCTTGAATTTGGTTAAATATTTAAAGCTTTTTAGAGTCCTATGTAAATCGAATAAACACACATTTGATCAAACTGCCATCTGCTGGGTATTCCTGGGATTTAAGCTGTTTGGTTAAACACACACAGACACTACAATGTCTGAAAATATTGTAATAGGAACTATGAGAAATTTTTACATTTTAATTTAATTTTTTAATTTGTTTTTTAATTTGGTTAGCAATAACCAATTGCCCTTGTTCCAGCAGAAATCCTGTCTGCAGTAGCCATGTTAGAGACATCCTGTGACCTTGCCCTGTATAACCCATCCTCCTTGCACCGAAACTCACACTCAGCTTGCTGGGCTCAGCTCATGCAGCTTCACCTGTGCAGCCCTTGAACAGAAGAGAGGACACAGTTAAAATCCACATTGCCTGAAGCAACTATTTTCTGTGACCAAAAAAAGTAGAAATTAATAATAAAGGAATAGGAGCAAATTACACCCATAAAAACAAGCTGTATAAAACAGAGTGCCAAATTTCCAGCAACTCACTTTTCAGTGAGTTTAAGGAAATATTTGTTCTTGGAACCATCCAAGGTTATATCCATCAGGAAGCCAGGCTACTCTGATAAACTTGTTTAGTACATTAACTGTGGTACAATCAAGTGCAAACAGAATGTTCCCAGAAAATTATCATTATAAGAAATAATGGTTGTATGCAGAATTTAAAAGTGAGATCTCAAATTATTTAGGTCCTGAGCATGAAAGGAAAACTAAAATCTTGAATCTTACAAAAACCACAAATGAAACACGTGCATTATACAGAAGAACCACCTATTGCACTCATCTTCCATCTAAGAAGAGGGTGAAGTTATCAAATACAAGCACAGAACTATCAGTGGGGAATTGGGCTGATCTGAGAGGCACAGATGTGTTCATTGAGATAATGGCTTCAACTTCTCCAAAGCATTTTGGCTATAGGTCCTGAGGCTTATCTGTTTTGCAAACCCACTGTGTCACCAGTTGCTTCTTTCCTTGAGTCCCTGATGACATTTTAAAAATCCTAAGTCACCTTTCTAAACACTTCTAGGACATTCAGAAGCAAAAGTTCAGGTACCACAGTTTTTCCTAAAAGTGAAAGATCACCTCTAGGACATGGAAGATAGTAGTACATTGCTATATAAAAGGAAGATGTGCTTGGAGATGCAGTTAAGAAGCTCTGCTTGGGAGGTAGGACTGCAGCTCACACAGTTCAATCTTCCCCCTGAAGCAGAGCTACTCAACCAGCTCAGCTGGGGTTTCAACTTGCTGATAAACCTGAGGTTCCAAAGATCCATATGCACCTATGTTTGCACAGAAAGCATCATAAATGAGAAATACAGGTAGCCATGGTAGTTATTGGGTGTCTAGCAGTGCAGGGGCTCTAATCTTCAAAATTCATTGGGTGTCTAGCAGTGCAGGGGCTCTAATCTTCAAAATTCAGGACATCTGCCAAGATTAAGTACTTGGGATAGGACAACACTGAAAATCATCAACCACAAATTTATTTAAAGCCTATACTTAGACAACCCTTGTTTCTACCTACTGTAAGGTTCATTTGGGGGAACAGAAAGACAGTGATGAATTGCATGTCCACAGGATGGCAGGGTGGGATCTCAAGCTTCAGAGATTGGTCTTAGGGCTCATCCTCCATATCAAAGAGGTACAGGAAGGGTAAAGGGTAAGGAACATGAACTCAGTTGTGTCTCATCACACAACTTTCCTTCTGAAGCACAGACAGGATTCATGTATGGGAGAGGAAGGCTGATGCAAAAATGGTTCAAGACAGAGGATGTTGTCCTTTCTTGTCTAGGCCTTAAAATTATGTTACTTTATCTGCATTTGGACCACATAGGTCTAAATAAGCTAGAGTTCGCTTTTGTTTAAAAAAAACCAAACCCAAACAACTCACATGCTTAGCTTTCCTGTATAGGGAAAAATAGAGCAAGAAATATACACTTGCTTGTCACATTTTCCTACTGATGAAACTCTCTTCAAAATAAATTGGATTGATAAAGATATGCTTTTGCTATTGTTGTGGTGTTAGGGCATAGGTTGGACTTGATGATCTTGGAGGTGTCTTGAGATGTTATTTTATCCACTTTAATACAAAGAATATTTCTCAGGATATCAAATAACATATATAAAAGAGTACCTAATTTTTATTCCATTTATATTTTTCATATATCACACATACCTGTGAATATGTACACATTCCATAGAAATACTCTTTCTTATATATACCTGAAAGCACTGACACAAATAGCACAAAATACTTACATGGTCATGCCTGAAACAAACTACAATGAAAATGGGGGAAAATGGGGTTGTCAAATGACTTTGGAACCCTTATATAAAGTCTAGTCCACCATCCTGCTCCATCAAGGAAATTTCATGGAGTAGATTTTTCCACCAGTTTCTTAATAAGCAACATACAAGGATTACACCCAAAAATCATACATATGGAAATCTGACACTGCACAAAAAAAATAAGATTACCTCTGGCCCCAATCCTGACAATGAAGGGCTGGCACAAATACTTCCACTGCTGAATTAAGTAAATGCTCCTCAAGCTGTATTAATACTTGACACTTTCACATTACTTTTCATCCTTGTCAAACTATTGCATTTCTAGACCAATTCTTTTTTGTGCTGTAGCTTCATACAATTAAGAGTAAGCACTTTACATTAAAATTATTTTCTCCATGCTCTGACATTGCTATATTCACATAAAAGTGGCATAACATACTTCCTTCATTCTTGGATGCTAGGGAATTGAAATACTTGAAATATTTGAAAGTTAATTTTGCTGATAATTCAGGGGTTTAGTATTTAATATTGCATATACTCAGTGCTTATACCTATATATGGATGGAACTGAATGGTTTTTTTCCCTCCACTTGTCCTGAAGAATTGTCATACAACAGTCAAACAATTTAACCCTATTTTACACATCTGTGACTTGTGCACTGCACTCACTTATCTAAAACAAAGCAATTAATCCCCTTTAGTAAAGAGCTGCTCTCTTATCTGGGAAGAAAAGATGAAGAGTGTAAGGCAATGGGCAGCGATACAGATTTAATCAAGAAGTAAAGAAAAATACTTAAGTGTGAAAAAATGTCCTAATGCTGGAGCCAGCCACTCTGGCATAAGATTTTGCAAAACCCATTTTGAGCATCTGTTTTAAGTATTTCACAGAATAGTTAGGGCAACTCTTCAACAATTCGTGTTTTCTGCTTACTGTAAGCCATACTTATATATTTCTGAGCAGGCTGGTAGATATTCTCTACTAAGCTGGTGAAGGATTAAAAGTATATATGGACAGGGCAAGAAAATATATTTACATCACCAAAACTCCAAAGTTACATTTATGGTTTGTTGTTTTTTGTTGTTGTTTTTTTATTTCACTATAAAATATATTCCATTCTGAGAAAATAAACTTCAGCCAGTTATTCACATCCTGACATTTTCTTCCATTGTTAAATTTTTCCAAGTGTGATCTCATGTATATCTAGCTAATCAGTAATATAACCTGAAAGGCAGCACTGAATAGTTCTACCAACTATTGCCATGAAAACTTTTATTTTTATATCTATAAAGACTTAAATATTGACTCAAAACAGTAATAGGCAGGAACAGAAGCGATTTCGAGTCTATAATACTTTTCTATCTTTATCACGTAATATTGAGTTAAAAATGTAAGAAATGTAAAAAAACCTCTAAAGCTTCGAAGAGGTACAAGCTACATATGAAAATTGTAGCTTGTAGCAAATTGCGTGGATATTTAATTTACTGGCACATCTCTGCTTGGCTCTCCTCAGAAAAGGTAAGGTTATAACAAAAGAACCTTGAAAAGGAGATCTGCAGAACAGCATGTAGGGATGCATTACTTTACTATTACTCTTCAAAATAATATTCTGTGAATAAAGAACCAATTTTACACAAGATTCTCCAAGAGAACATGGATGTTACAACAATATCCTAGATCTGATCCTTTGTTTATGAATGCTAAAGCACAGAACCAGAATATCGGTTTATCAGTTACCAGTTTACCTTCTCTGTAAACAGGGAATGCTTAGTGCTTGGCCTTCACATCACCCATGTTGCATTAGCATCCAGTCATCTACACAGTACACTTCAGAGGATTATACATTATTAAATATATTTTCACAATACTACACCAGCATTACAAAGTGCAAATTTAAGATGAATAAAATACCAGTATTCCTAAACAACGTTTTTAATGTAATTGTATTTTTTCACAGTTTGAAGATGAGACAGCTCATTACTGTATAGATCAGCTTATGTAACATTAAAGAATCTGAAAGCTGTGGCTCTTGAATTTGAAAATTACTAAAGCTTGAAAATCTAAAAATTTAACAGCTGTTGTTTATTAGACGGTTGTCATGCATCCATTTTAGATGTTTTAATACTCACTAATCTGAATTCAGTGTTGCATCAGTTAAATAGTTTCCTTCAAGTCTATCAAACAGCATCACTGGAAATATTGGCCAGGAACAATTTCAAAATTCTACAAAATAGCATTCTCCTACTCTGTGTCATTTTTACTGCCTATCAATTTTCTTCAGATCATCATCTCAGTGCACATTTTTCTTCAATTATTACAACAAAAGCTCCTTTCAAGTCATATCAAGTGATGATATTTTCTTCTTGCAGCAAGCAGCACTAACAGAAAGTAGCAGTGATACTAAACATTGTCTGCAATTGTTATGGAAATATATTTATCTGTATCCTGTTGTCAAGGAAGCCAAAGATCAAGGCACACAAGCTACATGCAATAATTTATACTGATTTGAAAGAACATTTCAAGGAAACATTCAAATGTATAGCTCTATACAAATCAGCCTAGTTTCAAAGGCACTAGTTACCCAAGGCATGATTCTGAAAGAGTGGTATTTCAATCAATATTAAATTCATTACTTACATCCTCTAGGTTCTATTAATATCCACAGTACATCCAATTTAACAGCTCAGGCACTCTCAAACTTCTAGCACTTTTCTATCCTGGCATTAGACCAATTTTAGCAATGCTCCAAATTACAGAAAAGGACATTTGCTGACATTCCACATTTGTTTCTTTTTCATAAGGCAAGGCTCTTTATTCAAGTCTGTTGTTTTGTAGTTGATCAATTTTCTAAAATGGCAAATTCATGTGCAAGTTTGATTTCTCGCAACATGGACCTGCTACTGTTTTATAATTTATGTTCAGTTTGTTCCATTTTTACTTATTGAGAAAGGAACACTTCCTCTTTTTATGTACTAACAAGTAGGAACACTTCCTTACAATGAAATTGTCTTTTTCTACATAGGTGTGAAATAATGGTTTTACCTGTACATTGGCACAACCACTACTCCTAGAAAAACAGAGTGCCACGTGGCATTTCATTTTAGTATCTTTATGCAGAGCAAAACATAATACAAATTTTTAGTTTTGTGAAATAAAAATGTATCCATTTTATTTAATCTGCTACTCAGGAAAAAACCCCCAGACATTAAGCTTCCTAAACCAACTTTAAGATTTTAAAAAGCATCACCAACAGTCGCCTTTATATGATGCTCTGATTTCCTGTATTAAACCAGCTCCTTAGGGCCACTGATAAATTAGAAATTATTTTGTCTCTTCTATTATGACTATTATGTCATCATCCAAATGAGAAATTGTGGTATTACATGGGCTTGCATTAGAAGGGCATTAGCACTTCAGTTAAGTCTATTTGTCACTCTGACCACACCTGTAATTGGAGAGATATAATTAGTTGATCATAAGATTACATCAAAGTAATTACAGAACTGTTAATAACAGTTGTAATTAATCAAATTGACAATGCCACAACTTCCACACTCCACACAGGTGACCTGAAATTGTTTTGAATTGTATTGTAATATGAACCACAAATGGAGTGGTAATGGAATCACATCAGAGTCTGTTCAATCTTTGCATCCCTTAAAATGGTGCTATTGTCACAGTGCGATTATGATGCAATACTGTTATGGCAGAAGGACTTAATCTTTTCCCTATATCACAATGAGACAATAATATATGCACAGTTGTAAGCTAATAGGATACTGAGAGAATACAGTATGCTGCCATGTTAAAAATGTTTGTAATATTTTACAATTCTAGCTTGGATTTTTTCACAGAGGTTTAACATATTAGTACTCAATTATACCTGTGCTAGGAAATTCCCTTCCTATAAAAAGCTACCTGAACAATGACAGGAACACATAGACTAGAAATCTAACAATATTTCAAGATACTCAACACTGTTTTTTTCTAAATCTGCTCAAAAGTGCTCTGGCAAAGAAGTGTAAAAGCAGCTCAACAAAAAAATAAACTTTAAAGACATCCCTCTCATCTCAACTTAGGAAAGGAGTAGAAAAATGTTGCTCATGACAAAACTACAGAATGGAAGTAGAATTATAATCAAGGTATGAATGACAGGATTATGCCTGCTATTACATGTAAAGAAAAAAAATCTCTATGCTTAACAGCTGCATGTCATCCAAAAATCTGTCTTCAAGTATTCAAATGGAAGCACTCTAAGGCCTTCTATCCATACATTTTGGTTTATCCTATTTTTGGTTTTGGTTAGGCCACTATTGTTCAGTCCAGTCAAATACAGCAATGTCCTCATTGAACAGACTTTCCCTTAAAATGTTAATAATGGTCATATAAGTTTACTCAAAAACATAATAGGCTTTTTATAACAACAATAAAAGACAAAATGTCAATCAAATAAAAGTAATCCCTCACTTCAACAATAAATGTTTCAAGTGTTTTCAAGTGTTTCAAGCAAAAATTAATCTTGGAGTGATCCATTCCTGAATTTAAATGGACATAATTATGTAATCATTAAGTTACTTAATGGATTTCATTAGGCTTATTCCTGGGCTTGATGTCATTTTTCTTTCCAATTAACTCAACTGTTAAGATTAATTTAATATTACTATAAAACATAAGATCAGAGCCAAGATCCACAGTACTTACCTTTACAAAACCATACAGTACCCAAATCTATTTTTTCCTCAGTGTGAGTACAAATTTATTGTATCTTTACAACAACAACAACAATTCCTATAAACTAGCATTGTTTGCATATTGTTTAAATTAAGTCTTATATTATGCCATTCAGCTACAGTTATCTTATGGTTTAAGTGTACTTCAGTCACATCATTGAAATGTCTTGTTCTCAGACATGAAGATAATAGATGATACCGTAGGTTGTTGATATACCTGTAGCATTAACACTGATAAAAAATATAGCATGAATCTGTCATACAACTGTCAGAAATAACACAAGAAAAGTAAGATTTTTCTCTTCCAAAACCTCAATTTGGAGTAAAACAAAGTGTGTACAAAACTCAAGCTGAAAACTGTTAATCAAGATTTGGTTCTACAAGAGCTTTATGCTGCAAGGTTCTGAGCACACACAACTTGCATTCAAATCAAGGAAGACTAGGGACAAGCCGGGGCATTAGTTTGGGATGAAAAAACTAAGTCACTTAAGAGTGGATGTCTTATCCACAGGGAAGGGAACTGTAAGTGGATTCAAGTTATTTTACCCTACATCTGACATCCCCTCCACTTAAATAAAATTTAAAAAACCATGAAGATGCTGATGTTCAGTGCCTTGTGATGAGACACATATCTGTAACATACAGAGTAACTGGATAGGTTTAGTTCCTGTTCTCACAGGAATTTCATATATCCTGTCCTGATTTGAAAGAATTCCTACAGATAAACAATGCACAGGTACACTAGTTTAACAAAACATTACATCTGCCACAGGTAGGGAAAAATAAATTCCTGCTATTCCTGAACCATGTAATTTTCAATGATCAGGAATTATTTTCTATTTATGATACAGGTAGTATTATAGAACATGGAATGTGAGAGAAATACAAGGGAAATTATAATGAAATATATCAATATCCATCATATGTCAATTGCATATGAATGCTAATCTCCAAAATGAATCTAAAAATGATTAGTTTAAAAGTTTTTAGAATCACAGATTATCCCAAGTTGGGAGGTACCCACACAGGTCATGGAACTCTGACTCTTGACTCTGCACAGGACAGCTTGAGAATCCCACAATGTGTAGGGGTATTGCCCAAACACTTCCTGAGCCCCAGCAAGTTTGGTGTATGAAGCTGTTTTCAAAATACTGGGTTGCACAATTTTAAAGATCAACTGGTTATTTCCAGCCACTCTGCTCCAGGCAGGGACACCTTCCACCAGGGTCCTCCACGTCCCCTCATGGCCTTGAGCACTTCCAGGGATGGAGCATCCACAGCTTCTCTGGGCAATCTGTAGGAGTGTCTCACCACGCTCACAATACAGAATTTTTTCCTAATATCTAAGCTAAGCCTACTCTCTCTCATTTAAAGAGCATCCCCCTGAGTGCTATCACTTCTTGCCCTTGTGGAAAGTCCCTCCCCAGCTCTCTTGGAGAAGCTTTATAATAAGGTCTCCCCAGAGATTTCTCTTCTCCTGGCTGAACAGGCCCAACTCTCCCAGCCTATGTGAAAAGGAGAGGTGCTTCAGCCCTCTGAACATGTAACAAAGAGCAAAATCAATATAACAAAGCAGCCTTGTTTAGGATCCCTGTCATATCCCAGTGTCAGATGTAACTACAGGCAGCTGATCAGTTCCCTTGTTGTAGACACATAAATTGCCATATAATGGGAGGATGGGTGACAGTTACCACCTACTTTGTTGGTTTATTCACTGACACTTGCCAAGATTTACCAACTGTTCTTTTTAAGCAAGAAGTAAATATTGTATTTGGTTTGTATTTCAGCACAAATACTCACGTGCAAATGTATGCACACATACCAGAAGAATGCTGGGTTACTTACATTTGTTCACCTTCTGTAGTAACACAAACAGCAATATTGTTGCACCAAAACATTCAGTTAGACTAAGGAATAGGCTAGATACCCTTCACATTTCTCACATGACATGAGAATATAACAACAAAGTTTTGCTATACTACATACTCATTGCTCTCATTCCTTGAGCTACAGCACTCTTTAATTCCTACACAGATACTTCATTAAAAGCAACAAATATGCAGTATTTTAAGAGGGTAATGAATTCCAATGAATTCAAAGAGAGTATCACCTTCATGTCTTTTCAGCTAAACTGGCTTCTGATCTATTCGCATGAAAAACAAATTCTGAGGCCTGATCATCTCAGACACAGAGCTGGTAGGAGAGTGAACTGCAAGGTTTCAGCTGTTTAAAAGCAGATTCTTAGTGAATAACAAAAACACTAAATTTATCACAACATATACTTCCTTAGTAATCTAGCCTTACAGAAAGGCATATATCATCTGCAATATCAAAATTACTGAAAAGAAGGAAAAACAAGGAAACTGAGAATCCAAGATGACATGAACAAATCTTTTTTTCTGCATCCTTTTACAGCTGAGAGTCTGTTAACTAGGAAAGAATGGAGAAATACTGGAAATAATTCTGTCTCCCCAACCACCCAAAAAAAATCCATATATAAAACACAGAAGGAAAAGTGCTATCTGCAGTTCCTGCAGTGTAATGTTTATCTTTGGAGTCTGTGTTTTGGGCTCCCCATCCCCAACTGAAAGATATTAGAAATTCTTAAAAAGGGAAAAGTTGGCTTTGTGTAATTTACTTGTTTGGAACATTTAATTGACTGGGGTCAAGGGCAGATGTGCTATTATGTCCCCAGGTTCCTGCTGTCAAGAGAACCTATTCACTATTTATTTAATTCTCCAGGTAATAGTTGGGAAATTACTGGAACATTACTATGAATTACAAATAGATGCTCAGCAATATACTGACAAGGATATTTCCTTTGCACTCAAGTGAAAATATAAACAATCTCAAGAACTATGCAATCAAATAAGTATAAACAAACTCTCTCACTGCTGCCTTATTAAAGAGAGAGCTTTTAATAAGTACACAAATAATAATGATTTTGTTTTTGTCTCTTGTTTTAGTGTGAGATTCCACAAAATGACACTGATAGACCCTTAATACACTTAAGGCAGAGGAATTTAGAACTGGTATTTTGAAAGAAGGATAACATAGAGCAGAAAAGAGAAAGAAATCTATACATTCAAATCTAAATATGATCAGATATTAATATTTAATACTGTTATTTCAAAAATCACTTTAAATTCTTATGTAAAGGAGCAATAGTCTTGTTCAGAACACTCTACTCAGCTCATTTTCACAATTGTAGAGTAACTTTGAATATTTAACTGTAATTTTCAAGTATTCAGCTATTTCAAGATAGGCATAGTCACCTGATCTAGCCACAATTTTAAGACACAGGGCAGGAAATGGAAATTTGAAAAGAGGCATAAACATTCTATGCACAAATAAGTCACCTACAGGATACTTCATTTTTCTTCTCCTCAACAGAATCAGGCATCAGAAGTCAGATCAAATACAGTACAAAGATAATGAAGCCTTAGGCTGGAGAGAAAAAAAGAGTATGACAAATCTTTTGCAGAAGATTTAGCTCCCTCTGATGAACATTCAATAGAGCTACAGAGTGTGAGGAATTCAGATCAATAACTGGATTTGCTACAGCAATTTAAAAATAAAGAAGCTGGGGAAAGCATCAGCAGTAATAGTCTCCCTAAGCAGTTGCCTACAGAGGTCATCTCTAAGAAGGACTGTAATGAGTTTACTCTTGCTCCACCTAGCCTATCCATAGGGGTAGGCTACTAATGATTGTTTGGTCCTTTTGCAGCAGTTAGTGTCTTATGCCTCACTAGATTAGATAAATGAGATAATTAAGCATCATGGGGAAAAGCTTGCTAGTGATTAAAGCAGACATTGAACCAGTTTTCTATTTATTCCTCTTCTGTACATTTCAGTTCTACACAATTTACATCTGCAGTTGTATAGTTGTGAATGATCAAATATCAATGGGAAATTTGTCTTCACCTCAAATTTTACACTTCTCATACACAAGAAACGTAACTAACTCCAGTGCATATGGCTTGGCAGATACCAGGTATCTGCTGAAATAATGGACAGTGAAACTGATGCTTGACTAGAATGATACATATTTCTGAACAATTAGAACACTCTAGAGAAACAAACAGGTACACTTATAAGCTGTAACATCTCAAGAGCATCACACACCAAAACATACTCCCTTCAAGGCAGTGAGCTGCTATAGGGTCACAAAAGTCTTTCCTTGTAAATTCTTTTTGTCAGCTGAAGCAGTTGGTAAGTGTCTTCTATACATGAAATGCAAGACTGTGCTTTTGAGCATATGGCCAGGATGTTTTGTACTCCAAGAAGAATGTATGAAGTTAGGTGACAAGTTCATCACAGTGTCTGTGAAGGCTTTCCAGCTCATCACCCACTTGAAAGCACTGAACTAATGTTAAGGAAACTTCAATGTCCGACCAGCCAGAACTCACTCTGGCAGTCACACTTGCTGGGATTGAAGCTCCTGGCAGCTACATCACCCACTTTCACATGGTCAGACCAGGTTTCCTCACCAGTTTGACCCCAGGATTCCCAGAGCAAAGCCTCAAACATCCTAACCCTTTAAACAGTTTAATCTTGGTGCAATAACCAAATAACAAAATAAGAATTGGAGCTTGTGTCTCTGAGGAATGACCCAGAGCAAAGGAACCTCTGAGCCCATATTCCCTCTCAGTCTGAGCATTTTGTACGGAAATACCTTCTGACTTCCAGAAAAGTCTTTCTGCATTCTGAGTATTAGAAAGTCTAAATGTAGAGGCTTACCAGTACCAGCAGTAGCACAACTCATAAAGTAAATTTCAATATGATCAAAATGAAAGTTTGCTTTTAAAAAGTATCCATTTAAAGGTTCAGAAACAGTGGAAAGATTTTTAAATTCCTAACAGAATTACTAATTTTTATTTTTTCCCCCAGATGACCTCATTTAGCACAGCAGAAGACTACTCTCCCTCATCTATTAAGACTTCAATGAAATAATTCATTTACAGTTAATGGTCACAGTATTCATATTTAAACCTGAATATTAATTGACTGATAATGAGATGATAAAACTGCTTTTCTCTGCAGGTGCACCAATCAATCTTAATGAAACTGAAGGAGTATTTTTCCTTACTGCATCTACAGTTAAAAACTTATTTTATTTTCTAAGAAAGTGTTTTACATTGATCTTCTGGAAAATTATGGTTTCATTTTCACCTGTTTTGAATTCTAATAGTTTCTGTTTGCATAGTAATTATTTCCCAATACTACTTTTCTCCAACCGGTGATTAGCTTCCATATGATTAGCTTAGCAGAATTCAAAAATCACTCCAAAAAGCTCTCTAACTTCTGTTAAACTTTCATTCTATTGGCTGGAAATCTTAAACTTTATAAAAGACACAAAAGCATCAGAATTATTTCTCTTGGACTTCTCCATTTGTACCAACTGTTTACTGTTGGTCAATGTGACTCCAAGAGTACTATATTAAAGACTTTTGACAGTTATCAATAACAGAATCCAGCTTGCAGCAATTCAAAGTACTCATTATCTTGCAGTTTTCTAAAATTTTCTTACCAAAATAAATACTTCATAGCACAAAACTAACTTTAGTGAAAACATTAAAATTAAACAAGAAAATAATGCCCAGTTCTAACATTGATTCTACCAGATGATTGAAGCCTGTCCAGATGGGATCTGATGTGAGCACTCTAGACAGCAGCCATTCCAGAACAAACCAGTGATAAACTTGCAAACCAAGAAACTGCATTCTTCTGATAAACATTGGGTAAGGAGTCTGATAGATAATGAGGGAGAGACAGCACAAGCTCTGGAAAGTTTAAATAAAAGTCAGTTGGAAGCTGACTCCATAACAAACCAGAAACTAGTACATAGCTACGGAGACAAAAATTATGCCAGGAGTTAAGGTGCTAGTGCACAGTCTTAATGTAGAGTATGTGTGCAGCTGAGACTCGTAGTCTTATTTATATATGCTTCTCTTGAAGGATCAGTCTAGAAACACAATTTCCCATCATGACAGGGCCTAGAATTTAACCACAGAAACAATAAGTATTTATAGTATTTATCGAAGACATTTTTGGTGGATAATCTAGGGTAAAATCATCCGAAGGCAGTAATTTTGTTGTGACAGAGGCTACAGAAGCTAAATTGATCAAAGAATCAAGGATGTAAGAGAGTAACATTTACTATGACAGCCTTTAAATAGACTTTTACGTATACTTTGCAGACAACAAACAAATATGCTTTTTAATTTGAGATCACTTCCACTAACTGTAGAACTGCATGATAAATACAGGAAATAGCTTTCAGTTAGAAATCTCATTACAGAATTTATTATGTTTCAAGCATTCTCAAGCTACATGCATAAACCCATGAATAAAACATAATTAATTTTCTACTGATCTAAGTATTTCATTTGAAGACTTTAGTTTCTTAATGGTATCACCTAGCTATACCATACCTCTGTTCATTGAAAAGTAATTCCTTTTCTTATTTCAGTGTAAGAAACTGAAATATGTTTAAATTAGAATAGATTTTAATTCTAGTATTTTCCATGATACAGCCAAACTTATCTGTTTCCATTTTATTAAGAATCATCATCTAAAGACAGCAAGCCTAAACTGATCACAATTTAACTCTAGAAAAATAATATCTTCTTCTCACATTTAAGTACACAGCAGTTTGAAACATTTACTATGATAAAAATCTTACATCTCAAGCATTATTCTCAACTCTCCCCAGAGTGCCACCATCATATTTCTGTAAATCAAAAGTAGGGGTTTTTTTTCATGCACTGAAGAACAAAGGAAATGGTAAGCTCCAGAGTAGCTGTAGTTTAGAGGCATCATGTGTTTCCTCAAAGGTCTCCCAACAGGATTCTCCACTGAGCCACTGACCTTACCTTTCACTACTGCTTAGCTCCAAATTTAGAAGTAATTTGTACCCTTTTAGAGTCATAATTGCCACAACATCAAAAGCAATTTAAAAGAGCTCAACATATTGGAGTCACAGAAAAAAAAAATCTGTCTCAGAATAGTCCCCATGACAGTGCTACAGATGCCCAAATGTGCCCAACAGGCCCTGCTTGCACAACAGCAACAATGACCACAGAAAATGCATAATGAAGTATTAGCACTGGGTGAAAGACTTAAAAACCTTCAATTCAGAACAATGGCAAAAAGTTAAATCAAAGCCTTGACAGTTGAATCTACCAATCTGAAAGGCTACATATTTTAAGGGAGCTATGGAAGGTTAGTGTTTTGCATTATTTTTTCCCTGCTGGCCCTCAGCAAGGATTACCTAAGGTGGGACAGCTGTCAGTCCTGCAATTTCTTTTATAACACTGCCCTCCAGTGGGCCTTGCCTGCAGAGAGTTTCTTAACCAGTAGCTAAATTCCTTTGCTCCAGAGATTTACAGAATCACAGAACAGTCTGAACTGGACGGGACCCAGTTGGATCATCAGGTCTATGAAGGGCCCATATGGGGAAGGAACCCACAACCTTGGCACCATTAGCACCACACTCAAACCAACTGAGCTCATCTCAGTGTCATTAGCACTTCTAGAAAAATGTAATAGGACTCACCAAGTATGTTTGTAGGCACTAAGTGTCCTAGGTTAGGAGAAGAGAAGGATATGGACATAAAATTTCACTTCACCAAACCCACCTTTCTTGGAATTTCAATGAATTATGAAAAGTATTTTTAAGTGAAGATGGAGAGAACTTAATTCCAAAAAAGCCCACCACATGGATCTTGCTGCCAATTTCAGATTTCCACTGCTGTTTTATACTTAAAAGTCATTTCAAAAGAAATTGTTTCAGAGTCAGAGAATTAAAATATAAAAATAAACGAATATTTTAGGTTTTGTTGTAAAACCAGTAATGTCCAAAATTTAGGGCCTCATTGATTTCTGTGAGATGACTTCAGATTCAGCCCAAGTTCTCAGGAAGATATGTTGATGGCAAGGCTTCTTATGCAACTTACATAGGCTTCCTTCAGTATTCTTTTGGTGAATTTATCAGCAGAGATAGAAGATCTCACACCAGTGTCTGTCAATGCAGATTTCCTTAAGATCCAATATGAAACCTGCCTTTAGCTCCAGTGTCAGTAACACGAAGATCAATCCTTTCAAGCACAAAATGCCAATAAACAAGTTGCTTACTTCATAGTTACAGTGCATATTTGGAGCACATCAATATCCAATTTCAGCCTGTTCAGTCACATGCACTGTCCTTTATAGCATCAGCAGTTGTTTCTGTGCCAGGGTCTTAATTATTTTCTTCTTCCTCAGGCTGTCCTCCAGGCTTCTGGACAGATTCCATAACTCTTGTGCTCTTACTGGTATTGCAGCCCATTTGGTCTTAAGCAGTAAATGAAAAGATTTATCTTCTTTTGTAGATGCCTAAAGAAGGCTCTCTGCATTGCAGGAATGAAGAACAAGGAAAGGAACTCCAAGCTAAACAGCTTTCACTACTGAACTGTTAAGATCAAGTATCTCTAGTTTTTGTAACAACTCACTAATGCTGCCACTCAAACACCATCTATTTAAGAGCCATGGGTTACTGCAAGTTACAAAAGGAAAGTTTTGAGACTACAAAACTGTTCTTCATTAATATTTTTTTCCCAACAGAGTAACTCCAATTGTCTTGCCCAAAAAAGCCTATTCTAAATGTTAAACATCCTAAAGCTCAGTGCTAGGAAACAGTGTCTGGAAAAGAGGAAAATGCGTTGTCAAATTAGCAAGCCTGTACAACCTTGTAAACATCTTCAGAATTATAACTGATACTGCTATATAATTACCAGCTATTTTAAATGAACACTAACACCTTCATAGTTTCATTTCTTTTATTTTAATGGCTTTGAGTCCAAGTCTTTCGAAGTTCAATGCAAGTTTTAATAGAACTCCGTGACCCATTCATGAGGGATAAATAGTTTGGTCAATTCACTTACAAAATCCAGCTTACTCATTTAAGTCACAAAATCAGTGTTTCGTGACATCTTCTTTAGGAAAATACCTGGGCTACTGGCATGTCTTTCCTGTTGACAAATAATGAGGTCCACACAATCATAAATGGAGCCTTCAGGATTTTAATCTGCTGAACTGACTTAACCCAGCATATCCATTTTGAAAATACAAGACTGGATGATGGAGGTATTCAAACTATAAAAGTACATAGGTAGTTTTTGGTTTTAGAAGAAAACTCCAGGAATACAATTCTGTATTTCTGTTTCACCATTTGTATGCTTCATCCACCTCAGTATCCTTCCTCCTTTTAATTCAGGTTGGCTTTAATAGCCAATATGGTCTTATAAGGACTACATTCAAACAAAAACCTCAACAGTTCCCCAAAGTGCAATAACTGGACAAGTACTAATTATTCTGGGGTTTTTACTGGTCTGCATTTTCAGAACGCTATCTCAAATCCTCCACTAGATGGTAGCTGAATACTATGTTGATGATGCAATATTATACAGCCTGTGATAGCCACAAGACCCGCACCTGGTGTCCATGATTTTTCAGGATTAATCACAGTATCTTAGGTTAAATATAAGACATGCTCAGAGATTACACTGTCTTAAATATTTAAAGATAAGAGATGCCTTTGTAATTACATTATTCTGCTACTTAAGACTACTGTGGTCTCACAGCATTCTGCTTTTAGTTCAGTTTTGTGTTTGCCCACTATTCCAACCATGTTTGCCAGCCTTCAGGGTCAGGCATTTCTTTAAAACATCTATTTAACACATTTACTTCCCTGATCTGTTGAAAGACAATGCTTTTTTTCTGAAAGATTCTTCATTACATCCCTGAAAATGCTGAAAATTTTTGAAATGGATTGCTACAAATTAGGAAATCATTCAACAGTAGTACTAATGCCCTGTTTGTATTAGTAGCCACTGACAATAAATGCAGAAGCACTTAACATGAGAGTATTTGAAAATGGCTTAAGCTGTTATTGATTATACTTACACACCATTCTCTGAGTTTCTGACCTCCCTCCACTACTGTCTGGCCACACACTGGTTAGGCACCTGGGCAACAGTCTAGGTACTGATGTATTACAAACTCCAACAGCAGCAACAATTGCACCAAGTTATTGTTCCCATAGCAACAATACTAGTTTTTTCATCCCTTATTTCCTGTCAAGACTGGAAGTACATAACATCCAGACAAATGAGAAAGTATTCCAAGCTTAACCATGCAGTAGGCCACTGCACTAATTTTTAATAAATTAACTAAGACACTTTTTGTAAATGAACTAAAAGACAACTTATTTCCTTTGTCTACTTATTAGACAGATTATTACTTGCCAAGTACTTTTACAGAAGCATGCTGGAAGCAGAAAAAAAAAGGCTTCACTGAAACACATTAGTCATTATATTGTGCTGTTCTAATTAAGTGGTTTTGTACCCTTTATTTCTCCTGACAGCAAGGGAGATCATCTAATTAATCTCATAACTAGTCCATCATCTCCAATATTTCAAGGCTGCCTAGTAGACACCATCTACAAAGCAGTCTGTTTGACTTTGCTTCTCCCAGTTTGAATGGATGAGCTTTCACCTATCTCCCCTAAAACCAGAAGAAAACCTCTCAAATCTTTTCTAGCAAGTTCCATGCAGAGTCTAAAGATGAAAGCCAAGTGAACTACTAAACCATGCAGGTCACAAGCCTCAGTAAATGAAAAGATAAAAAAATACTTGTTCAAACCAAATTATCTAATACACAAAGCAAGCCTCCACACCATTTAATCAAACAGCTAAACTGAAAGAGTTTTTTCTCGTTAGCACAGGTAACAAAGTAGAAGATTTTGCAGAATTGACCACTAAAAATACAGGTCTAGTGGAAAGCAAAATACAATGTTTAAACATTTCAGGATACTTCAATGAATCATACAGGAATACATTATTGACTTCATGCCATGACTACAGTACATAGTAGGATATTAGGCCTACAACCGGTTTTGAGCAGGAAGACTCAACTTATAGAGAATCCAGCAACCTTCAGTTTGAACCCCTGCATGGAAAGATTTTGTAATACAAACAGCTACATCTTCCCACAGCAAGCAGGATATGGACACAGTTTGTTTAGCACGTCTAGAAGAGATTTCCATAAGATAAAATAAGAGGTGTCCTCTGCTCCAATGACAATGTTTACTCAGCACTGCACACTGATGACAAGGCCCATTGACATAATCTGGAGATTCACCTTCTAGCATGCATTCAGCTAATGTTTTTTTGTGTGTTACCTCCTAGTGACTAGAGTTTGATAGCCAGCAGCCAGATCCACTGGTCAAGCATTTCCAGGCAGGAAGAAGAAACTGTAGTTATTTTGCAGGTAGACAATCAAGACACTTGATTTTTGAGTATACTCAATATATTACTTCCTTCCCCAGTACTGTGCTCTGCATTTTCAATGAAAATACAAAGGACACGTTAAAACTTCCAATGGCACATAAAGTATATACTTTCACCCCTGTATTTATCAGGGTTTTTTTTAAATTTCAATGGCTAAACAAGACTTGTAATATTGTCTATTATGCTTCTCTAAGAAGCTGTCTGCCTATCTCAGCTAAGTAATCTTAAAAGACTTTTTAATAAAATTCATGTCAAGTATATAGTTTTTAAGCTCTGAATAGCAATAGGAAAAGATACTATTTCCTAATTATTTTTCATTTAGATATAAAGGATTAATTTAGCAGTATGCTCTTAAAGGAATGTCTACTTGCTATTTATTAACTCAAAAGAATAAAAAAGCATATACTGATGAATGTTCTGTTGAGCTATCTTTGTGCCTCCATCCTAGCGTGCTGTTCTGCTGCTGTCAAATACGCCTGTGTTTCTGTACACTAAGGAGAAGGAACCACGACAATCTGTTCTCTCTTTAAAAACACAATCTGTGTTTGGCTGGATGAAAGAAAAAACAGAAAGTAAATATGTTACAGTACTTGAAAATTCCCCTGAACTAAGTTTAAGAACTAAGCTTTTAGAATTCCTAAGAGTTGCTCCTCTAAGATTTGTGTGCATGCTTTTTCAACATCACTAAGGGCTCTATTGCACTGAATTGTTAAATGCAAAATTCCTACCATTTACCAGGTGAAGGAGAAAGAAATAGCAAGCCTACAATATGACATGCTAAAGATCCTGAGAGTCTTACGTTTTTGCCTATTTGCCAAACTAAAATAACTAAGATGTTACCTAACTGGTGACATTGCTTGCTGTACGTATACACACTTGGTCAGCTCACACTTAATAAATCATTCTCTTGAAGACTAAACAAAAACCCTCTGCTTAATACACATTATAAATCTCACAAGAATCCCATTGTGATGAGAGAGAATAAAAGTTCTACACATTCCAGCAAGATATGACAGACAGTAACGACAGCCTGATCCAGTACCTCAGGAATCAGAAACTGCAGAGCAAAACAAGGAGAAAAGATGAAAAGCCAGTGTAGGTTTAATGCAACCTAAAGTTTTACTTTTATAACAGTATATAATCATATCTTACCACTTACTTTAAAAGAAAGACTGACCTGGAGTTTTTGCTGTTTGTTTTTTATTTGGGTTTTTGTTGCTTGTGGTTTGTTTTTTTTTTTTACTGAGTGATTTTGGACATTGGCATATTTTAGCCACAGATAAAATGTAACAAAATTTTGCAAATAAAGATACTGAAAGATGTCTGATTTGGATGGTAGAAGTCAATAAGAAGTGCTTTCAGTCTGAGACCATGACAAGTTCAGGGAAAAAAAATCAGTGTTTTAGTGGCATGCTCCAGGTGTCAGATAAACACACAGAAAAATAGTGTAGTGCCCTGCCAAGCCCCCAGTGGGACAGGTCTCAACTGCAATAAACAGAGTATTCCAGGATGGAAGGGGCTTCACTTATGAAGCATCAGGAATTGTTGAAAACAAATCAAGCCAGGCATTCCAGCCACAAGTTCAAAACCGACATGTCCACAGTAGCTTTTCAACAATACACAGAATTTCTATCACCACAGTCATGATTCAATCAGAGATCATAATACTTTTAGTCATTTCTGGGACAAAGCTCCAGTTGCTCTGAGTCACAAAGTAGTGATTTCACAGTACTGCTAGAAAGTTATGGTTTTCCTTTAACCAGAGAGGACCTTATTATTCTGCATCTTGCAGAGAGTTTGGACATAATGTGACCAATAGACTTTATAGTAGTCTGTTGACACAGTGATTCAATCCTTTCAGCTGTGCAGAATCAGACTAACCCTGCAAAAAAAACCATAAATTCAAAGTCAGCTCCATCAGTTGTTGATTCACTTGTTCCAAATCTGCCTATTCCTTAATGAGATGGAGTCCCATACTCAAACTTGTGAATAGAAACCAGAAAATTGAAGTTTCAGTACACAGGCTGCTCTTGATGAAATATCTTCAGAGAATGTTCTTGATCTTTGTTCTCAATCTCTTCTACTACAGTTAAAGTAGCAGCTACTATAGACCAAACAAGCCATATAATATATGAGTAGACTGATAGTACTGTACAAATTGTGACACACTCACTAAGAAAATACACCATGGTCAAAATGTTCATCCCAAAAAGCACTGAAACCTGATTTTGGCAGACAATCTGTTCATGTCTATTTGCTCTTTGAGCCAAGCAGAATGACTTGGCAATTCATTTTGTATCATTTTTAAGAGCTGCGGAGATGCTCCCAAAACAGACGTGAATCAATGACTGAGAAGGCAGAACTACTGAAGAGTGAAACAGTACCATGGGATAAGCTGCTGAAGTAGAACTTGGAAATCTAGAGCATGAGCCTCTTTTTGTAAACTAGGCTCATTAGCTGAAATTAACACTTTAGTCCTCACACAAATGACTGCAGCTCTTCACACATAGCTCATGTACCAGGGCAGCTCTTCACACAGACTAAGTTAAGGAGTAAGGTATTCAGGCTGGTTGGTTCTCTCAACATAGACCACAGCAGTGTCACTGCCTAGATTTGTAAGGGAACTGCAATACACTGGAGCAATTTACTCCTTCTCACATAGGATCACATCAAATTCAGTAAGTCACACTCTTTTGCCATGGACAGCATTCATACAACACTAACAAGAAGACTCAGCTAGGAACACAATTATTATCTGTTCTTGATGAACTATTTATCTACACATTCCTATTTAAGAATTATTGCTCTCCCTCTGTTTCAAAATGACACCACGGCAAATCTGTCCCAATGGATCTAGCTGCTCAAAATTCAAAAGTGTGCCTACCTTTCACCAATCCAAAGTTCTTATTTAAAACAAAAATTATCTTCCTTTTTGACATCACCTGCAGAGCACTGTATAAAAACAATTTTAAATTTTTAAGCCAAATTCTGCCCTATTGATCCTAAATTCATTCTGTTATCAGAAGCTTTCCTGACTCTACTGAAACACCACACATCATTTCTTACTCATTTCTTGTAGCAATCTTTTTTTTCCTCATGGTACATTTGGGTGTTTCCTGTTGCTTTTATCAGCTCCCTGCACCCCCTTCATAATCCTATAGTATATATGCTTTTCAAAAGCATATAAAAACTTACATCTAAGTACACTTTTTCTTCCATAGTTTTTTATGCACCCTTCAGCTATTTGCAATGTGGCTCCAAACCTGCCTTGTCTATTCAGTGACACAGACTTTTACATTTCTGAGTTTGTAAGTGTTTATGCCATTTAATGAGAAGTAATTTCAGAAGAGAAAGAACCACTATGGAAAATTGTAAAGCCAACTTGTTGTAAGAATTTCTTCAGCTGGTAGACACTAAAACAATTTGTGAGTTGCCAGTCTTTCATATTTACTCTGAGGAAAAACATCCTAAAACAAAAATTATTCATCTATTTTTCTTAAATACAATAAATGCATGGATTAAAGGTAACCAATACAAGAAAAAAAAAAAAAAGAAAGAAACAAACAAACCCCCACTGTGCTTTACAGTCCATGTACTACTAAAGTTATGTATTCACAACTTCAGCATCCAATCCAATACTTAATTTTGTTTTACTCAAAGCACAGAATTAAATACATGCCAAAAAGCAGTTTGCAGAATTAGAAACAATTCACCCACATCAACTAATTATTCTTTCAGGAGTCAGACCTTGAGGCAAGAGAATGCTATCAAGTGTAAAGACAAACATGTTCCTCCAGCTGTTTGACATACTTATTGGACATAATAAACTTGATATGCTGGAGGCTATAATTAATCTTTACTAAGTGAACATTCCTCTCATGATGACTTGCCTACTGTGCTGTCTAATGACACTTAAGGCTTTGATAAGTAAATAAATTAGTTTTTTATGGTCAGACAGTCTTCCCTTTTTTTCAATGAGATCACAGCTTTCCTTATCTTACTTCTCTCACTCTGTCATCACGAACTATAATACTCTGACCCTGAAGGTGACAAAAGGACATTTCATGCAAAGCTCCCAACTCTAATTTCTGTATTATTTCAAATATCTTAAATTCTGGTAAAAAAAAACCACAAAAAAACCCACAAAAAAAAAAAAAAAACCACAAAAAAACCCCTCAAACCAAACCAAATTGGCAATCTATACCAGCAAGAGCTTTGTTTAAAGTTACACTGGAAAATGACAATATTATTTTCTGTTGCTAGATCTCATGGTTTACAATAACATGCACAAAAGTAAAGCTGCAGTGCCCTCTTGTGAGCAGTCAAATCTCATTTTTGCAGAAGTAGATTTAATGATGTCATGAGGTTTGGAAGAATTTGCACTACAAATTGTCTCTTCTGAAGGCCTAGCACTGTATGCATACACTTTATACATACTTACATCTAACTGTTCTGAAACTAATAAAAGAGGCTCACAGGAAAAAGTGAAAGACAAGTATTGTCCTTTTTATTAAGTTCAGTAGCATTTAGGTTATTTCTTTATGCCTAACTTCCAAACAGAAGAAGTCAAAAACCAGTCCCTTCAGAGCCATAATCAAGGGGCATCTTCTTATTAAGCACTACTGAAAACAAACAAACAAACAAAAACACAACAAAAATTTAAAAAGAAAACAACACCCAAAAAACCCTGTGCATGTGCACACATACACAATTCAAGTAGCCTTCCAATTTAGGCATTAAATAAGTCAACTGACAAGGACTGGAGGAAAAAGTAACTATTACAGGAATTAAACAAAAAAAAAGAGTAAAACAGTAGTAGGGAGAGTGAAAGCAATAAAGCAGCTAAACAATCAAAACAGTATAACCAAAATGCAATCCTCATTCCTATATATCTGTGGGGAACCATTAGAAGATGGTGATAAAAGTCCAGGTACAGTAGTTTTGCATACCTAGTTAGGTAGAATAAATAATGAAGATCTCATTTTTTGTGAATAACAGAAGTTCACTAAATGTCGGCAGTTAAGTCTCATACTAAGGTCAATTTTAGTATCACAAAGCATTACAGAATATAAGATCAGTTACAAATATCTGAAAAATTACTAAAGTTTATAGCAGCAATAGAAAAGTAAACAAGTGACACAGAAACAGTACCACACAGTTGATTCTGTTGCCCAGGAATCACATTAGAATTCATTTTCTAAAAAGTGATGGTGTGTTATCTGCCAGGAAATGTTTTGCTAAGACTCAAATTTCTCATTTCCTTTGCACAGATCTAGTTTACTTTATGCAGTAATCCTCAATCATTGAGCAGACAACCACTACATACACATTTAGCCTGCACATTACTACTTCAGTGATGTTTCCACAGGTAATGATTATGAAGGCCTTTAACTTTCATTTCACCATATTCTTCCAGTTTGTGGTAAAGAACTTTTAGGGAAATGTAGCTGAACTAGAAATGCAAGTCAGAACATTTGCAATTCTTTAAAAGTTCATCTTATCATATTAACTAATCACTTGTAAGCAGATATTAAATATTTGACTTCAACCCAGAGAGTCAAGGTCCAAAGGAACTTCATTTGTTTAGGCTCAGATTCAAAGAATTATTTCAACTGAATTTAGGCAGACAGGTCCAAATCACCTCAAAACACCAACAAAACAATGCATCTTTCCTGTGGCTTCCTAAAATCCGTGGCAGACGACACATCTCTGTTCTGCCTTTACTCCCTCCTGGACAGTGTCAGTCCTGCAGATGAGCAGAACAGCCACAGCCTGTTTGTGTGGCTCTTACAGCATTCAAGATTGCCAAAAGCACTTTAGCCAAATGGCTGCTGAATCCCACAGAGCTCACCTCAAATCAGACCTCAGGAGAAGATACTTTGGGGCACATACACACAAAAATTCTTTGGTTTAGAAGTCTTAAAATCAGTATCCTACTGCAAATCCTATGGCAGGCACAGAGGTCCCACAGAGCCATTCTGGAGAGGCACTGCACAGACATGTGAAATTCCTGGTCTAGAGCAGATAATGCAAGTGGAAATACATGTGCTGCAGTAATCAAGTGCTCAGCTACACCATTTACAGAATTCAATAACATTAGCAATTAATTAGCTCCATCATACCTCAGAAACTCACAAGACAACCTTTTGCACAAGCTGTATGGTACTGACCAAGTTTACACAGCAATAAATTTCTCTTAAACAAACACTGACACAACCTTTCATTTACACGTATTCAGCTAAAAGGAAAGGGAAGAAGGTTCACTTTAGAAATGATTTGTATTACTGGCACCAAAAAAAGATTTTTTTTTTTTTTTTCAAATTTACCAGGTGAGTTTTAGTCTCAGTTAACAGAAGAGAATTATAAAAAATTGAACTCATGAACTCATTTTCAGTTTCATGATTATTTGGCTATTACCTCAATGGAAATTTGAGTTTTACTTATTGAAGCCAACACTGACAAGAGACTGAATCATGGGTTTATAGTTTCACTACAAATTTTGTAAAGCAACAAATTATAATCCACATTTTTCAGCAAAGAGTCAACCAGTTTGCTTGGCATATTTCATTATTTAGATTTACAAAGAAAAATTTCTCAATATGTTCAAGATAACACAAGAGATACCAGATTCCTAGAATGGGTTCAGATATTAGAAAACAAGCTTCAGGGAAGCATGTCCCTGCCAGCCCTGTCTAGATCTGAGTGGCAGCCTTGTCATCCAGCATGTCACCTGGCCCTACCCCATTTTCTTGTCACCTGCAAACCTCTCTAAGCAGCTAATAGAGCTGTTAAACAGAACTAGTCTCAGTATGGATTCCTGGGGTATTTTTTCTATTACCAGCATTTGTATAGAGTATTAAACACATTCTCATGCCTGTTCATCCAGTTTTTCATTCTTCTGATTATTTACCCATTCAGGGCATGAAATCCTAACTTGGACAGATGAATACTGCAGGACATGTGATGAAAAGCTTTACAGAAGTTGAGATAAGTGACATCTGCTGCTCTCCTGTCATCCACAAAGGCAATTTCACCACAAAAAAAAAAATTCCATAACCTGTAATTAGCTCTTTCCTATAGAATAAAGGCATCTTTCACTTTACAGGCTGCTAGAAATTCAGCTTTAAAAGAAAATTGATGTTCCAGCAGCTTCAGAGCAAGCCCGTGTAAATGGGCAGGACCACAGGAGGGCAGCAGGACCTTTCTGCATGGAGGAACAACGAGTGGCTGGGCGCACCGGGCACAGTCACTGCTCGGCTGTACTCTGCCTCCCTGTCACACGCAAGTACTGAACTAAAACAGAACGTTTTAAGGATTTTCTTCATAAGCTGCTCACAACTGATATATAGATGCCTGCTTTATGCACGACATCATTTCCAGCTCAATTTTCGCAGGTGCTTAAATGAACTGTGATAACCAAGGGGACGTTCTATGTTTTCCCTCAAGTTTAAGGGATCACAATATTGCCTAGTTTTACAGCCAGCTGTGGACTGAAAGCAGTCCCCAAGCTACAACCTCAAAAAGTTTAGTAGAGATACATGGGCAAGCCCTCAAAGTCTGTTGTTTATGGTTTATAATTACTCTTGACTATCTAAGTTGCTTTTCCTTCAGAAGGATGCAGTCCCTAGTACAGTACAATGGACAAATTAATAACTTACATCTGTTTTGTACATTCAGACTCCCTGGAGTGTTTCTAAACCTCTTTTCAATTATTCTGAAATGTTGTGCTATCCAGTATTCATAATTAGTTAATACATTGATTTTTTTCCACTCCTCACCAAACTTTTACTGATGAAAAACCAGCGTCCACAAATGAGACAAAGGAGTCCTGCAACTTTATATGAATAAAGGGAGAGAGTCCACCAGGGCACATGCCCACGGGGTTTTCTCTCTCGAGGTTTCAGAGGGCTCACCTTCCTTTCATCCCAAACTCCCAGCCACACATTGCCCTTTTCCTTTCCCCACTGGCTGAGGTACCAGAAAGGTATAGCCTTTCCAAACTGCCTATCCCATATTCCCCCCTTGAACATGTCACTTTACCCCAAAGTTCAGAAGTTCAGGCTTGTGCAGACCCACTTGTCTTTTTAAGGAGCCAGGCTGGTTGGGTTCTACAAGGAACATGCTGCTTGAAGTTAGTACAGATATTAAGACCCATTTCAAAGGCTGAACACCCATACATGCACCCATCAAACTGTTTGCAAAGAGATTAGCACACATCTTCCCTCTCAAAGACTGCAGAAACAGAAAAAAAACACGTTTGTACAGCTATAATTGATGTCATTCTCTCCTGAAAACTCCCCCCTACTAAAACCACAGAAAACTGCAGTGAGGCCTCAGTGTTGCCTTATGAAGACCAGAGAGATATGGTGATGTGAGCTCCACGTAGTCATCAAAACCTGCAGCTGGGCTTAAATGGCTATTTACTTCCCAACACATGAGTCTAGAGGAAGTCCTGTACCACTCTTCTTCTCTGAAAGTGATCTTTCAGACTACACTTTAAACCCCAAATCACACTTTAAACCCCAAATCTCTGCACCTACATTAACAAACTGACCTTAGCCTATCAAGATACAAATTTCTGTCCTTTCTAAAGACAATGAAGTAAACTTTTGATAAACCTAAAAATGGGCACTGCCAGGAGTTACCCTAAAATTATGCTTTATAAGTTTCTTAATGAACGTGATGCAGTAAAAAATAATTTTTCAGTAAGCTCAGTTTTAAAATGCTCTCCTTTCATGCCTCCTATTTCATGACAGATTTCAGTACTATCATTAGGGTTTCATCAATTAACAGTGTACTTGTGGCTGTCATTGTGGTAAGCAGACACAGATTTAGGTGTTTGAGGAAACAGCAACGAAAATAGTTTCAGAAACTAGCATTTTGATGCCTTAACTGCAGGTTTATTGAATTTACATCAGTAGTACCCAACTGCCAGGTAAACTTTTAGGATATAGTGCAAGCAGAACATTCTAGCTGTTTTCCATTTTACAAAGCAGATTATTTGCACATTTAATTAGCAATTACATCTTTATTTGTAGTTATCACACTATGAAAGGTTTATATGCAGAATATTTATATTCTGCAGAATTCCAGCTTCTCTTTCTGATCTATATATCCTTGGATGCAATTGTTCTCAAGCACTGTCAAATAATTAAATTTTGTCATAATCTAACAAGATTTATAATGATACCCTGGTTTACATCTGCCTCTGCTAGGACATGAGAGAAACCATCTGGTTCCGGGTACTTCCTTTGCATCTGCAGTGTTTCAGATGTGCAGGTGCACAGCATAGCTGCTCCCTGCAGGAGTTCCAGTGTCCATTCCAGCCCACACAAACCCACAAACTGCCACACAACAGCACAACAAAACAAGCAGAGCTCCCCAGTTTGAACCGTATGGGAACATGTGACTTTGAATATATTCAGAGGCAAAATGTGAACATAGCTCCTTGCCCTGCAGAGCTGTTAACAGCTCCAGAAGCTATCTGGAGAAAGTGTTGTGTTCCCTGTTCACGCTGCAGGCTGCAGAGGCATTCACTGAGCAGCCGAACATCTCAGCAAGGGCTTGTTTTGTGTGGCACTGCAGGTCTTATCCTGCATCCCAGATCCAGACCAGGCTTTTAGAGCACATCAAAAAAGACAGGGAGAGCTGGTCCAACACAGCGATCTGTGCACTCAGCTGCTCTCTGCTTTCCCAAGTCACACAGAATGGCTACAGAGAAGGATCAAAGCAGTCACTGTGGCAACAGCAGAATCTCAGCAGCACATTCAGTTGAATGAGAACTTGATTGCTCTCTCCAGCTACCTGAAGGTTGTAGTCAGGTGGGGGAGGTCTCTTCTCAGTAACAAGTGATAAGACAAGAGAAAATGGCCTCAAGTTGTGCCAGAGAAGGTTTAGATTGGAGATTAGGAAAAGTTTGAGTGTTATAAAGCATTGGAACAGGCTTCCCAGGGAAGTGGTGGAGTCACCATCCCTGGAGAGATTTAAGACATGTAGATGTGGATTTGAGGAGCATGGGCTGGTGGTGGGCTTGGCAGTGCTGGGGGAATGGTTGGACTCAATGATATTAGGGGTTACTTCCTACCTAAATGATTCAATGTGTCATTTGAGCCCTGGATACCTCAATACCTCTTCAGTAGCTTCCATGGATAAGCAAAGTACAGAAAAGCACAGCAACCGATTTCCTCTGTTAGAGCTGTTCTTGCAAAATTTTATTCCATGCTTACAGAAGAATCAAGGATGAGTGTCCTTGTTTATAATTACCTTGTGAAGCAATGCTGCTGAGAAAATAAATATACTATAAAATGTATAAAACCTGTTAAAATTAGAATTGCTTGAAACAACAGTAGGATTTCAGGATGGTGATGTAAAATATCAGAAGTTTTGATGGAAATAAAAATTATCACTGTGTAAAAGCCATCTCCAACACTGATGAGACACTGACATGTTCAAGAAAATGAAGCCTAAAATAAAAATCACCATTTAATTCTGTATATTTATGTAACCTATTTGTTTTCTAAATTCTAAAAGGATTCATCCAAACATTAAGTGCTTATGAGTTTCAATGTCCTTTTGAGCAACAGAATAACCAATCACATGATCCTATTTTTGGTCATTCACGTGATTTATGATTCTAAGCTTGTTCTCTCAACGTATGACACTGCCATTCACACTATCCAGAGCTGAAAGCACTTCAGTGTTTCACTGGTGTTGATAGCTTTATTAAGGAAGTACTACCACTGGCTGGCTAATTCTAATAAAAGGGTGAAGGCCAACTTTTTTTTTCATTTAGGTACTTGCTTATTTCTTTATGGGGGCTAGTGGAGCAGAGACATAAAGGTTTTGATTTAGAAGCCATTAGGATTTAAAAAAAAACAAACCAAACACAGCAGCTATATTTATTTTTAAAGGTTTTACTCAATTGCTAGTGAGAGAAAAGGAAATTAGGAAGAAAAAAATCAATAGGGCTGGCTAAAAGAAGTAGGTAAACACAAAAAGTTTAGCATAAATATTAACAATAGTCTTCTGAATAGTCTGAGAGGAAGACTGAAGTTCTTGTGATGAAGAAATTGAGAGACAGGGAGAAAGACTGTCTTGGGCTGAAATGCAAGATGTAACCAAAAGTACATATTCTAGTACTAGCTGATGAAACCAGGTGGGGCAGTTTTCTTTATCTCTCCCATGACCCATGCATCATAACTCCAGGGGGATATCTTCTGTTAATGGGCCATTGAGTCTCACTGCAGGACTGATAAAATGACAACATCCCATTGGGAGATGCTCCACCCAGGGGAGGAGCCAAGCATTCCTACCTGGATATAATCTGAGACTGAACACAGCAGGCAGCCTTTGTCCTCTGGATTCCCAGAGGAATACAGGACCCATCTACACAATCAATCACTGGACCTTCAGAGGAAAACTACACCCTTCTACAGGATCATTGCTTCAACAGAATTGTGTCTGTCACTCCAGAACTGCAGCCACCACTTAATTGGACTGTTACCAACACCCTGACCAACAGGGTGTGTCAGGTTGTACTCTGGCTCTGTCAGCGGGTTTTTTTAATACAACTGCATTTTTAATTTTCCTAGTAAAGAACTGTTACTCCTATTCCCATATCTTTTCCTGAGATCCCCTTGATTTCAATATTATAATAATTTAGAGAGGGGTGGGGTTTACATTTTTCCATTTCAAGGGAGGTTCCCGCCTTCCTTAGCAGACACTTGTCTTTTCAAACCAAGACAAAGATACTGTAAAGCTAAAACATTGATGTAGCTTGCTTAAAGACCTGTATTCTAAACTAATGCTGAGTAAGAACCTACCTTATGCTTGTAGGTACAGAATCTCAGTAGAGAAACTAGAAATTCTGAAATCAACTAATAAATTATAGTATATAATTAAGCATATAAGATACATGACAAATCTGACAATATAGTGACAAAATCTGCCTTAAATGCTATCCTAACCATAGAAGCAACAGGTTGGAGAGAATCAGAAGTATATCCCTAGTTCCCTGCTAGCAAGGAATGGAAGACTTAGGGTGAGATTTCTGACTGGCTCTGTGCCTGTAGTCCTCACAGGCACAAAACCCAGTAACTCTGACTGGGAATTTTCTTATATTCCTGGAATTCTTAATTTAGTCTTTAGGTCAGCTCACAAGAGTTATGTAACTGATCACCTAAAGTGTTTTTTTCTTTTTTTTTTCTTATTTCTCATAGTAGATAATGCTGTAGGCAAGACCCAATAAGGGTTCTCATTTCAGCCCTGCTAGAAACACCCTCCTTGAGCTTTTTGCTCTGCTGTCCTGCTATAGGGAAATGAGTCCTGTAACAACTTTGTAGCTTGACATTGCAAAAAAAAGAAGTTCTTTCAGATAATATTGAAGTGTCTGTGAAAAACCAAGTTTACTTTCTAGAATTTTTAAAAGTTTAATAAGGGTATAAAAAGGGACAATGCCAACACTGGGGTGTTTCTGGCTATAAGAACACAGTGGCAGATAAGACAATGTTATTTATATACTGTTACATTACTGAGGTGCGTGCATATTCATGTGTTTCATACATTATTCAAACATTCTTGTGAGCTTTTTTATGTTTCAGGGACTCTTTTGCTTGGTTTTGCACTCTGACTTATTTGCACAACATCATGTGGGTTACATCAATATATTTTATTTCTTCCTGTGTTTCCATTCTATTGTTTTACACTCCCTGATAAGGAGTTAAATTCTTCTCCAATGCTCTGGTTTGTGCCACTGTTATCCTATCACTTGGAGAGGCTGGTCAGCAAATGTGGAGGGAACATAATTGCCTTACACCATTCCCTTAGTTACACAGGAGCATTTTAATACTTCCTGTTTTGCTAAGGCCTATGATATAATACATTCATCACACCATTCATCTACAAGCTTTACGGTTCATACACAGATATAATATATTCATCACATTACTATTTTGACAAGCTATATGGTACAAAACTAATAGATTGTGCTACACTAATAAGCAGTTATAAGGAGTTACAAATTGTACCATATCCAAATACTTATGATCAATAGCAACATGTAAATGCCAATACATAAATGCAAAAGCCAATATTATATTGCCATTTTTAATGTCTTTGGCAATGGTTGCGTCTAAATTTTGATCTTGAAGTCAATACTTGTGGTTTAAAGCATTTCATTTTAATATGTTTGAAAAAATATTATGTAAAAGAAAAGGTTTATAGTTAACTTTGTTGGAACGTATGTGCCCTGTTAGCATGTTCAAGAAGTGTACCTGAGGCTATACTCGTCCTGCCTGGCATCCACCTTTGCCTTTAACAGGTGGGAATTCCCCTTGCTCTCCCAGTAAGCCCTTGGCTTTCAATGGAAGACGTGGTGATGCCACCGCTGGGTCAGACGAACTGAGCTGCCAGCCCACGGGCTCTGCCTGGAGAGAGAGGGAGGGAGGGAGAGCCTTGGCTAACAAGCACTATTCCCAGCGCCGGTGTCAAACGCGCCCCCGTGATTTCCTGAGGCGAAGGAGGCATTCCCGCTGCTGGGCGCGCTCCTCCGGAGGCACGGCCGGAGTGCGCAGAGCGGCTGCGTGAGCGCCTCGCCGAAACGCGCCGGAGCGCCAAAGTTTCCCTTTCCCAGGGAAAATCCCCGCTTCCCCCACCTCCCGCCGCCGCCCGGGGCCTGCCCCGCATCCCGGTCCGGCCTCCGCCGGAGCCTCCAGAGTAACCGCGCCCGGGATTGGCTTCTCCCGGCGCAGGGGCCATATTGGATGTGCTCAGCCCGCCGCACGCGTCGCTCCATCGGCTCCGCGCCGCCCGCCCCCGCCCCGCCAGGGCCGCCCCTCCCGCGGGGGCTGCGGCGGGAGGGCGAAGGTGTCTCGGGAAGGAAATTCGCACGCTCCCGGGTCCCCTCTCCGCCCCCCGCGCATCCCCGCCCCGCGCACGCCCCTTCCCGCGCCCCGTCCCCGCTCCGCCCGCCTCTTCCTCCCCTCACGCCGCTCCCTCCCGAGCCGAGCCGCCGTGTCAGCGCGCGGCGGCGGCCCCCGCGCGGGCGGCCAATCAGCGCGGGGGTGACAAATATGCAAATGCGCCCCCCAGCCCGTCCCCGCGGGTTCGCTGGGGCCGCTGGGGTCGCGGCGCGGAGCGAGTGAAACTTCGCCCCCCCTGCTCCCCCCGCGCGGGGCCCC